>NW_019394432.1:0-121478 GCF_000612105.2 Orussus abietinus
TCATGAGTACGTGAGCCGCCAACGGTGACTGGTAGATGGTACCGCCATCGCGAGTGCGCGAGCTCCTATCAGAAATTCGTTGTGCCGCCCTTGGGGGCAAAAAACGGTGAAAGCTAACGTACGAAACTAGAGGGCAGCACAGGATGCGATCGCACGATCCTGCCCGTGAGCAATCTCCCAACTCATCTCTGTCAGAAATTCGTTGCGCCGCCCTTGGGGGTAAAAAACGGTGAAAGCTATCGTACGAACCTGAGGGCAGCACAAGATGCGATCACGCGATCCTGCCCGTGAGCAATCTCCCAACTCATCTCTGAGAAATCTTTTCTTCAATGGTCACATTCCACGACTTCACACTCTTGTCCATACTCTATAGAAAACAGGTTGGATGACAGCCACGCTGTCCAGTGATTGGAAGATTTGGTGAAATTCGTTCGCTCCTGTAGCACGTATTTGTAAATCATAATGAATTTAAACCATGTAAACAAAGTTGATATAAACTCGAATGTTTTTGGTCGTATTTTGCTGAGGTCTGCTACCAAATGACAAAAGCACAGGGGTCGTTATTCAAACAAGACCTGAGAAATAGATTCGGGAATCATTAATATCTGTTTGATACAAAAATGAATTGGAACGTCAATGCATGATCTCAAAAATGTTTCATTCCTGATTAATTAGAATGAGTCATCTTTTTAGCTAATGTTATCATATATACACTTTTAAATTTTAGATCTTGTGATATATTGAATTATCTGTTGATAACCGATCAAATTAAAAGTAAGCACTGACATGGGTAGCTAAATACACAAATAAAGAAGCAAAGCACTAATGAATAGTTAATATACGATTACAGACATTTAGTTGAAGCCACTTGTTATACTGAATGTTTATAAGTAGAAAAAATGAATTTGGCCTCTTATCAACTGACACACCCTGAGCTTTTGTCCGAAGAGACACTTCGAGAACTTTTAAAAAATGTAAGACAATTGTTAATATTTTAAGAACGTATGAAAAGTTGCCTATTTAATTCTTATATGTAATGATGTTTCTTATTCATTTGTTTTATACAGAGATGCATCGAGCTTCCTAGGCTGCAACTTTTAAGCAAACCAGAACTAGTAGAAATTTATAAGCGTGTCGTTTTGCCGTTACCACAAAGGCAATTTGACGAAGCTCGACATTTAGGAAAGAAATTATCTACCCTACGTTCAAAAAATGGAATTGCCACCGCATGTTATGAAGAAAATGTTTTTACTGAGTAAGTAGTGTCATAATATATACATAACGATTCTAAGAAATAGCTTATGATAATTATGTGCATTCTTATTCATAGGAAAGAAGAATTTTCTCCATCGAAAAGTAATCCTGAACAAAACGGCGTAATACAAGCAAGAGTCAATAATAATGTTGAAAGACTAAAACCACCTATCAGTGACAGTAAATCTCTACCAAAGAAGATCTGTCTATCCCATGCTTATAAGGCAGAAAAGGAATGTGCTTTGAAACGTAAACACAGTGAAATAAAATCATTTCAAGGCTCTTTGATGGATTCAAAGAAACGACAAAAAATTACATGGCCATAATAATCTGCTAATCATTGAAAAAGATCAACACAATTGCTGTTATGAACAAGATCTCTACATTGAAAAATAAGAAAATGTAGATAAGTTTCTGTGAATGGGCATTCTGTATATATGTTATTGATTAATTTGTATTATAAATGAATGAACATGAGTATATACATATAAAATCTGTTTACATTTCATCAGTCCTAAGTGACTGAATTTTCACTAATAAATAGTTACAAGTATTACTTTCGGATGTCATATTTATGGAAATAAAAAATGCTTGCACATTGGAAATTAAGATATCAATAATTCGTTTCTCAAGTTTGGTCCTCCGTGTATTTCCAGGAAAGAATGAAGTAACATCCTATGCGCTTTGTATTTTCCTTTAATTATATTATTATACATATGATCTCTAAACAATACATTTATACACTTTCCTTGACTCCAATTAGAGTTAAGTTCATCAGATACGCGTGAGTTATTACAAATCACATAAAGTTCATCTCTAATTTCAACAAAATACATGTTTGCAAGGCATACGGGACTTTGTTTGGAATCCAATTAGCATAGACTCCGAGTGATTTCAAATAGTTTATGTAAACATCCAAATATCGACAACAATACTTCCACACTTACTAATCGTAACCACAGCTACAGTAGCAATTAGACTTACAAATTAATTTTAATCCTATACTTTCTATAAATTAAACAAACCAACATAATAGACCAATCATATCAACCATTTTTTTTTCTCTTGTTAATGCAAATATATTTTATGACATATCTTATTCAAAGTGCATTATATATATATATATAAAATAAAAAAAACATCATTCACATGTGTTTGTAATCTCTGGAGGATCCACTCAAGTTCAACAACTGCCATAAAAAAATCATAAGAAAAATTTGCATCGTTCAATTTGAGGTACATGCAACATTTCAACATTTATAAAAATCACTACGGACTGCCAACGGAACGTCTAGACATCAAAATATGTAAAGCATTGAACATAATTAATCCGTAGCTATTCGATATCCAATCACCTTGGTGTGAAAACGCTCGAGAGTGATCATGCTAATTGGTCATCGATGATATATAATAATCTTTTGTTTCGATAATATTATTTACATTTTATAATTATAACGAGTATTTACAGCTCGCATCATGATCGCAGATCGTTCCTGACACGTTCCGATCATCCTTGAACGTTGACTTATTATATCGCATACAACAAGGTACCATTATGTAAGGTTCTTGTTACAATTAAGTACCGACATGACGAACATGGGGAATTCGACCTTATATTATTTCTGTATTTTGTAACCACATCTCAGAACGTCAAATGACCATTTCCTCGACGTTCATTTCGGAACCGATATTTTTCTTTATAAATCGGATCTCGATTTCCTCGCATTTCATTATAACTCTACAATATACGTTATACATCGTGGCTGTATAAGAATTTTCTGCCATTTTGTACGGTTCAGTACTTTAGTACAGCCTGAGTAACTTCACCGTGGGATATTCAGTGTGTAATGTATCATAATAAACCATAAAACAACGAAAAGTCAATTTAAGCATAAGGATTGGCAATATACGTCCTTTCTCCCTCTTTTTTTCTTTTTTTTTTAGAAAATATCTGCAGTAACCTATGTAATTACATTACTCTCCGAAAGCTTCAGTTCGCCGTTTTTAGAAATATTTGGAATTAATTCTCTGCTATCAACAATGGCACATGGTTGAATAAAAGGAATTCTCTACCATATCAGCGGATTCTACACTGAGAAGAAAATGCTCATTAACCCAAAGAAATATTTCTTCGAATGGTATCAAAGAAATATTTTTTTAATTCAAAGAATAATGATTTTAACTAAAATTAACTTGAATAAATTGAATGCAACGTTTCTTCGGGATTATGACAATTTATTTGAGTTTATTCGAGTCAAAGAATTATCCTCTGAATTAACAAAATATTTTTTCGTTGCAGTGTATTTTTTGCTCAGGGGAAAAAGTGTAAAGAGATAGAATTAAATCTAAGCCTTGATGAAATTCCTTCACTGAATCCCGAATCAAAGGAAGCCCGGTCTACATATATCATTACACTACAAGTGCATACATAACAATTCGCCCTCGTAAATAATACTTCAATATACTCTTAATCATCGACCTTCTCCATAAAATCTCTAACAATTCAACATCGCCACATCTATTGGGTTGATTCGGACATGAACCATGGCTTAAACAGTAAAGTTCGTCGTTCCACAAATAATAGACCCGACAGATCAGTGATTTCTACTATCAACAGTGAAACGTCCCGTTAAAATCGGAAATCATTTGTACACTGAGAAAAAAAACAATTCCATTGAGCCAAAGAAATATTTAGTTAATCCAAAGAATAATTATTTGACTCGAATAAACTCGAATAAATCGGATGTAACGTTTCCGCGGAAGGATGACAATTTATTACAGTTGATTAGTCAGATAATTGTTCTGTGGATTAACGAAATATCTCTTCGGTACCATCCAAAGAAGTATTTCTTTGGTATATAGAATTTTTTCTTTCTCAGTGTAGTCACTTAGGGTCCCTCTAAATCCTCAAAAGTACAGAAAATCTCCTCGAGATTTTCCCTCGTTCATGAAAATTCCGAGCGAGATGAAACCCCAGGGGATTACCCGGACTTTCCTCGTAGGATTCTCCAGCTAGGTAAGAATGTATACACTTTGATCAAGATATAGAGGGTTCACATAGCGAAGCAAAATAAGCGGTATTTTACAAGGTATATGCAAATGGTCTTCCGCGCTGCAGAAAGAAATATCGCTACATCGGAACTTCATTGACTAGTGGATTGGCATACGACTGCTGAGCAAGGCCAGAACTAAACAGTCCTAAATCAAATATTGATTACAGCTCGGTATTAATTATTAACTAGACCTCTCGCCGTTAACGTTAACGTATGCCTTTTTAGGGAAGTTCGGGTAGTCTATTGTCGTTTCGTTGACACAATGCGTATCTATACCAGGAAGAATGTATTTGTTGTGCGCTTCTACGTATAACACGCAAACACAAAATGGCTACTCGTGTGGCTAAAGGACAGCCCCGATGAAATTAATCGGTGAGTACTCCTCTCTCCGTTTACTCAAAGCGATCAGTCTCTGGAAATGATCAGTCATTTGCAAATATCCTGGAGGCCGGTCATTCGACAAAGTCACATGTCTCCCTAGTCGAGGAAATTCTGTACATACACCCTCGCAGCCTCGGCTCCGGTTTCGAGCCAATGGAAGTTGACTTACCGAAAAGCTTGACACAGTCGACGCAGAAGTTCACACAATGCGAAATGCGTTGTATATTGACATTCGAGGATGACGGAAGGATCGCATTTGGGGTCGCTTAGACCGGTGTCTCGTGATCAGTCTCTTCGATCCTTCCAAGTCGCCAAGCGTTCGGATCTGCTGCCGCTGGAAATCGAGACACGTTATTTCGCCACATCCTCTCAGGACGAGTCTTGATTTTCGCCGGATCTTTCCGTCCCTCGCTAGACCTGAAAATCGCTTCCTAGCAATGAGAAACCTGCGAAAGCATTCCAATATAAACCCTTGACCCGCTCTCCCGGTTTCCCGGGACAGGAAGAACGCTGCGCCTGACCTAGGTAAAAGGTCACGACCCGAGATCCCGAATATAAATAAACGGAAAATCATCCAACCAACCGAAATGAAAGCTAGACGTCGTTTCTCGCGTTTCGGATTCACGACTTCGAGGATTACCATTTTCGTTGGTGAATCAAATCCTCGTGGTCGTGGAGCGGGTCTTGCGGAGAGATGATTTTTCTTTCTTTTTTTTTTAGGATTTAAGCTACGAAAATGCGACACAGATGTGCAACGAATGTCGGCACGAGCAAGAGAGGCTTCGATGATCGTAATGAACATGTATGCCAGAACTTGATGACTCGCAGAAGAAATGCCTGACAAGGTAGTATGCTAGCGATTTGCATAAATGCATGATATTCCGTTAAAGCAAGAGCAACGTACGAGAACAACACAGCGTGACGTGAAGAATAAATGGTTCACAAGTGCAGGAATGACCAAGTGACGGTTTTATTCTTAACACATATCATTTGTCGTCGACCAACGTTTCCCTTAATTGTGCACTATTAGATGCTCCCACTCATGCTAGATGTAACACGAAGAGTATAATGCCGATTTTCGTTATAAACTTACCACAATAATAGTATTTAATCCTAGGCAAACCTAAGCAAAGAAGAGACAATGTCAGTAACTACCAGAGATACTAAGAAATCAATATTCCTAAATTTTCATTACACTTTTCTCGCGTTCGCTTTTAACTTTTCGTTGGGAATCTTATTCTTTTCTATAGGTCTAAGAAAAACCCGACTATTTTTCCGGGATTATTGAATTACGTTAAATATACTTCAAGCGCGTATCCCGGAATTTCCGAAGCCTTGACTCTCGATCCAATTCTCTGGTAAATAAGTTAGTAAAGAATTTCAATTAACGCGGTGTACCAGATTGCTTGAGAAACATCTCTGCCCGATAAACAAAATCTAAACACAGCCACTATGAGTGATAACGAAAACCAGTGTGAAATAAACAACAACAAAAAAAAAACAAAACGCAGAGGAAAGCTGAGAAATTAACGGAGATAATTCCAACTGAAACAAAGTAGCCGACGCCTCCCCCGAGACTTTACTCTCAAGTGTTTTCCATAATTCTCATTTATTTTCTAAGTTCTCACTTTTACAATTCACCGACATGGTAAATACATTATTCATCTCTCACTACTCTGTACATAATACGAGGGCTATCAATTAGATCCATTTTCAGGGACGTTTCTAGCTCTCTTACCCATTACGTCAAGATATCCTTATTTCCTTCGAGTACCTAAATAAAAAATCATCTACGACAGAATGTAAATGACTTTTTGCCGATAATTGTACACCTACATCCCGGGTACAACTGTAAAAAGCTAGAAACAAACCTGTTTCTGATACACTGAAGAACCAGCTAAACGTAACAAGAATCCTAACATCCTCGTCCTTAAAATACGTAATAATAGTTGTAATAATAATGCGCGTTACCGGATGCAAAATGTAAGAGTCATAATGAATATGAAATAGACGAAACAATTAAAATTCGACGGCAGTACATTGGAAGATCACTTTATTAACCCTCTCGCTTTTCTATTATAACCGCAAATATCGTAATTGACCATTCGAATTATAGTACTTATGGATAGAGCCCGACACGAGTACATATTCATATTTTGACAAAATGTCATATACTTCGTATAAAGAAAAAAAAAAATATACGAGAAATGAACCGTGGAAATTCGCGAATACGACGAAGCGATTGCAACGGTCATTTCGTCTTACGGTCAGAACACTTACTTACAATTTATGTATAATATACAGCTCTAAATAATTGGCAAGGAGCATTGTGCAATTAATTGCAATTGTTGGCAATACACGGAGAGTTGTAATAACAGAAGCAGTAAGAAATTATAAGAGAAAGAAACGTACAGGTACAGCTAAAAAATCTTATGTTGCTGGTCTCATTCAGGACTTAAGATATAGGAGTGATAAAAAAACTACGAAAAAGAACTATAGTCATTTTTTTTTTTTTTCTAAAGGAAAGGAATTGCAAAAGAAATATTCTTCCTCCAGCCCGTCCCAAATTTTCAACTGCAATTCTCTTTTTGAAAAATCCAGCGAGAGGGTTAAGGGGGACAATCTACTTTAGATCGGAAAGAAATGTTTGAGGTTTCCACAGTGCGTGCATTTGTTCGCATGGAAAAGTTGCCTTTTTTTCTCATAACAATTACTGGAAAATGTTTTCGAGTCGCCAGCATAACTCTACACATCTTTACAGGTACCATTAATACGATAGTACACGAATGGAGAAAACAAAAAAAGAAACAAAATAAATTGCAAAGATAAAATATTAATATTTTAATTTGTTGGAGTTAAGTGTGTGTATATATATATATATACACACACATATTTCTTTGGTCTCTCTAGAGCTGGGAAGAAAGAACAGCAGAAAAGTAGAAATTTTCTGCTATTTTTTACTCTACAAACTCTGTATCATATCTAAATTCACGAGGGAAAAACAAAAAAGAAAAGAAAAAGACTGTCACAGTGATCCGGGCCATTTCGTAGACAAACTTTGCAACGTACTGTTTTGATGTTACACAAACACTAAAAATGAGAGGAGCACTTGTCTCTCGATGAAGACAGCTTTTCCATCCCGTTAATCCTTAATTTCCGTTAACCGTATTCCCTCTTAAGCCCAACTACGAGTACCGATTAGTAAAGAATGCAAAATAAAATGAGACAACTCACCTGGATGCAAGGTGACCGATACAAAACAAGAAACAATAATCCGGGGGTGCCAGAATGGCCCAAGAAGGGTTGTTTCTAGTTTAAGGGGTCACGGGATTGGTCGAGGAAGACGTCACGTGGGACGGCGGGACGTTGTTGCGTGCAGGATACAACGGCAATATGTAAGGAGCGTGTAGGTGGTTCAGGCGATAGAGGGCGCTGTTCAGCACGTTCGGGTTGGTGTACAGCAGCGGCACTCTTTCCTCTACCCAAATCAAACCAAAATAGGTGCGAAATTATAAGGAAATCATAAGTAATGCGCTAATGTCAAGGCTTCTAAAATATCCTAGGAGATAGGGGGGGGGGGGGATACCAGTTAAAATAAATGAGGAAATTAATTTACCTAGATTACGAGATACGGATTACGGATTTAGATTATGCGACACGGCGACATTTGAAATATCGCGGTACGATACAGGTCGTGTAGTATTGATACTAATAACCTGGAGCTAATAGTATTGATAATGCGGTATCGCGATGCTAATGATATTGAGATTCGTCAATACCATTCGCTAAGACTAGCAAGTCACCGAGGGAGACTTTCAAATAGATTTATCTCTCTTTCTAGATCGACTAATACGCACTTCCGGGCATTAGGACATTTTATTATCGCATTGGGTTTTGTGTCCTTGCCCAACGTAATTATAGTTCAACCGAGAATCGTTAGCGAGTGCGGGATCGAAAGGAGATTAAACAAAATCTGAATTCGGCGGAAGAAGAAAAGAAGGTAATGAGGTATTACCTTGGAGTTGGCGATTAATTAGAGCCGTGATTCCCTGGCTATCACCAGCCTTTTTCACGACGAAAAGTTTGCTGTCGGGATCGCTTTCTATACCGCTCATCCCGGTCAAGCTGACCACTTGACCATTTTGTTGCTGATGCGTGCTAGCTGCTGTCGTTTCGCTCACCTACAAAAGAAATACGTTGCAGTGAGAAATTATTTTTCGGAAATATATTATAATAGAATGTGAACATTTATTGCAATATATCCAAGTACCTGCATTAATTTCTTAACTACATCTCGGCCCAAAATATGATCGAAAACGGTCTGAAGAAATTGATCGGTGATTATGCTTAGTTTCAATTTGTCCCGATGCCAGAGTAATATTCTCGACTCCTCCATTGCCGTTATCGACACCTAAAATGAGATATTTAATGAACATCCAATCACGGCAATTGGTAACACGAAATGAGTACATCTTGAAACTTAAACTAGCTTCCAGTACCTGAAAATACTCGTCGGTTGATACTCCAAACCATTCTGGCGAGTCCAGGAACTGATGTGAAAAGACAATGTGCAATGCTCTACCATTTTGCGAGACTACCAACCTACGGTAATATAATTATAATTGTTTCAATAAAATCAATTGCATTATTTTCAATATAAATGAAATCATTTATTTTAAATATTCGACAAGACTTACTTTCCAGAAAGGACTAAGGACAGCGAATCGACCTTAGTAACTTTTTCCTGTGCATAGACTTCTTGATATTTGAGCTGACGAATAACCTTCATACAGTTTAACACTTTCTTAAATTGATGCCGTGAAACTTTTAGTGGCTGGAACACAGCTGCATAGACCTATAGACAAATTTCAGGTGAATAAACAAATATGATTATCAGATCAATAGTTTACAACTTTTTTTTCGGCTGTACTTACATCTTCTACCTCGTGCGTGAACCTAACAGGTCTGAGCTTGTAAAGAAGCGTGCAGACATGAATGAAATTAATTGCGACAAAGAGGGCGTTCCATAATACAGCATCGAGCCAGCAGGCTATTGCCCAGCCCCACAGGGTGAGGAAGGCACAGCCAACAAGAAGAGTGCATCGCAAATAGAGTACACCATGGATGCCACTTGGGGCGAGGTGAGATAGAAGGAAGAAGGCATTTGCCAGCTGGAAGTAGATGTGGTTCACATAGAACCCATGATAGGGTTGGCAGGTCAGAGCTCCATTCAAAAACGTCTCAGGCACTATCGGCGGATGAGGATAGACGGACCCGTGATTGACCACCGACAGTCCGGCACCTATAATCAACCCATTACTCAACTCAGCAAAATGACATTTTTCTGTTATCTTGCATATGATTTACGTTTAGACAAATTAAAAAGCAGAACATGACTGATATTTACCTAATCCATTGCCGGTGGTCACGTTTCTACACTGATCATGTTCTTGATTTGTCGGTGGCATCGTCGCAATGTCTGACGTGACTGCATTTTGGGAAGCATTTGATGCTATAGCAACAGTAAGGTTTCCGTCAGCGTTGATGTGACACCAGCAAAGAAGGACCAGGAACGAAAGGGAAATACCCCAACCCCAGCCGTCTCGGCCTCCTATTAAGTCGATGCCGATCCACATCCCCGCATCACCACTGCGGTAAACCGACCCTTCTTCGCCGTTTTTAATTTTTCTCAGTTGTATTCGCTTGCTTCAATGCTGGATTTAAAAAAGATTCACAAACCACAACCAAATACTTGACAATAATCGCGATTTCTTCCCACCCTTTGTTTCTCAAAAAATTATCGTCGCCACTGGTTCAACTACATAATTGTATGAAAATAGAGACTGCGCTCATGGAATTAATTGACCATTCCGTCATGTTATATAAATATTGATACACCTTGCAGTTCCTGAAAAAAATTACCTCAATTATTTACTACTAAATGAGACTGCAGACATACTTTAAATACTTAAATGAACCACGAATATCTATGAAATATTTATCAACCATTATCAGAGCTATACCGATAACATTTGAACCCCTCATAATTATAACGCATAATCCTTCAGTTATAAGAACGACTAGTTGCAAAGTATGCGCTTAAAAATAGCATGACAATAAAGGACACCTAAGTATACCATGCAGACAGTTCACATTTGGCGAGTGAATGCAAGTTCAGCAGGGAAGAATCGTACAGGTCAGAGCACGTCTCAACTTCTATTAGTCACAAGTTAAAGCTATTTACAATCTCACAAAGACATTCTCTGGTTTTCCACCCAGTACTCTGTGACTAGTCATAAGATGGCAATAAAAATATGAAAAATGACCAAAATATCTTCCCTTTATCAACCTCTTGTTAATCATAACGTTCATCCATTACTCTACCGCAAACTATACTAACTCATACACCCAGCTCTTAACAATAACGCATTAGAAGAGCAACTCTTCGCGATATCAGAAGTGGCTGATAACTACAATAAAAAATCCTTACGGATTAAGCTTCGGAATAATATCAAAACGTCATTTTTCTCCTGTCACTGTTATCCGTGAAGCGAGAGTTAAAGTTTTGCATTCTGGGAATGAATACGCTCGCGGTTGAAACCGCTGATGTGTAATAAAAAAAAAACCACGAGCGCCCCATTAAAAATCAATAAATAACCCAACTTACATGGGGAAATAGCAAGATTTTTCGGGGCCGCTCGAGGCTCAAGAGGTCGCGACGCAGCGGGTCGCGACGCGTCCCGAAGCGGCGAACGACGTCGATAAATTAACGTTGATTGACGTCGACTCTACCTGGGCCTTTCGGTCGCCAACAGAGTCGCGAGCCGCGCGTTAATCCATTTTGCGGAACGACCAGCGACGAGTGAAGCAAACGAGCGGCGATGTTTGCGATTTGACAACTGTTTCGAAACGCCAGCACCGATAGAGTGAAAGAAGGAGCGAGACAGAAATAAGTACACGGTAGTGCGAGCGACAGGGAGGAAAAGGGGGCAACCCGTATCGCGCTTCTTCCTCGCTCGCACCGAGTGCGGCGAAAAGGAATCGACCAATCACAGAGGTTCGCGGTGCGTGCTCGTCGCCTACTGGTCCGCACCTCGAGTTCGCTCTTCTGATTGGTCAACTGACCGATACACCTGCAGGTAAGAACTCCGTTTTACGGAAAATCGACCCGTGATCGATCTTAACCAAAAATCCACTAAAAATATACGCAAATTCAATATAAATTAGCTGTCCATTTTAATTTCATGAACATTAAAGAATTTTATCGGTTAATATCGTGTACTGTGGACGTAGTCGACACAAAATATTCGATAATTCTTATCGTATTTATAACTCCTTAAGAATACCGTTTTCAAGGAGCTAAAAGTCAATTGCTAAAGATACCGCACAGCTATTAACTGACTTAAAAGAAATACTCTTCACCGGCGGTATCGAGTACCGAGAAAAGGGTGGGTGAAGTTAGGTGCATAACGGACTCGTGCGCGCGTTCGAACTCGTTCTACCCGTCGCAACGCGTTCCCGCCAATAGCTTGTCGAGAATTTTCTGTGAGTCACGAATAAACTTCGGTCGCCAAGCAGCTGAGCCGCACCGCGGCGTTGCGTTCCGTCATATGCTGCTACGGGACAGTCGCGCGTGTTTGAACCGAAGGTGAGCATTCGTTCCAGATTCACGGATCTTGCTCCAATCACGACACGTTTTTCTCACCTAATCACCGTACAGTTCGTGGTAACCTAAAATTTATTCCCAGCAAATAATATTACATTTTTATTCGTTACTATATAAAGCGGCAATTTCATCAAGGGTGATTCTCCCCGTGATATCTATTAAAATTCGAAATATACAGTGATCTGGTTAGTTTTGAGGAACCCTGTAGGGTCAGTTTCAATTTTGGAGTACAAGATCTCGTAAAAAAATGGTGATAACGAAACATGATAGAAGGAAGAAGCGCCGATGCTAGTTCCATAAACTGGCTACACGAGACCCCCACGTCAAATCGGAGTTCCATTTTTAGTTTAATTTCAGAATTTTATAATTCATTTGGCTTTGTTTCTGAAAAAGGGTATTCGGTATTTGGAAAAATTGTAACAATTTATTTATACCGCTTGGAATATTTACTCCGTTATGCTGGAATCATAGTATGGTTCTGGACGAAAGTGGAACTTCCTCATGGTGCGGTGTTTACAGGAACCATTTTATGGGATTTAGCGAGCCCTCTCGAGGTATATTCTATTTTAGTTAAGGTTAGGTTGACACGTCATGAATTAAACGGCTGTTGAGAACCTCGGTCTTGGGAGCTCCCAGAATCCACTACGCGCCACACGATACTCGCCGTAGTACGAACCTTACGAAAGAAGCGTACGAGTGACCTTGTTCTTTTTTTTCTTCTTATGGGACCTTTCCCTCTAATACTCTTTGTTTTAGGATTTTGAAAGCGCCCACCGATCCGTCGGCATTTCTTTCACGACCGATCCCGACGAAATGAGCCTCGCTTTGGATCTGCAAAATGGTACATAGGATTTTCATGAATACTTCTTACTTATCAGGGAAATTACAAACCTTATCAATGGCCTCTCATGTTCACAGGAAATTTGAAACGAGACTGTTGGAAGAGGAAGGACTCTGAGAAAGGTATGAACAACCTAGACCCTTGTGCAAAGATTATGCATCGTGAGCTTGATTTCGAGACGTCAATGGTATGTCGATTTTTAGAGGATGAGAACGAATTCAGGAACAAAAAGCAGAAGCCATGGTTCGACAGTGACTCCGATGATGATAGCTTCTACGAGAAAGTAACCGGTGAGTGGTGGATTTTTATGTTTACTTGTATACTTGCATAAAGAAATGGAGAAGAAAATAAAGACGAGAGCTAAAGTAAATAAAGATCAATAAATAAAATATATTCAAAGTATAATCTAATATTTTATTACTTATTACAGAGGGTGGAGCATCTGAGGCATCGACTCATACTTGGGTTAGTAGCAGTAGCGAAAGTGATAATGTTTCCGTACATGTTGAGTATGAGGTTGCGTCGCTCTCAGAAAGTAATAATCCATTTGCAGAAGGCACGTCGACATCTGACCCAGAGGTATGCTTGTATATATGAAAATTTATTTTTTTTTTAAATAAAATTTTATACTAGGGCTGTAAAGATTTATACTTGGTCATGTGAAATTCATATTTGCTTATTTTACTTTTGCAGGACATTATGTCAGCCATTGATATATTGGATAAAATGTGCGAATCGGACATAGGTTTAGCAGACGATAGCAACGATTCAAGAAGTTCTGTAGATAGTGAAATTGGAAAGGCAGATTACTGGACGTGCATTCAATGCAATGCCAGAAATAATAATCCACTTTTCCGATATTGTGAGAAATGCTATCAGGTAATATTTAATATCAATTACCCAATAAATCTTGGATACTTGAAAGATCATCGATACATAAGTACTAGAATATTAAATAGGTAGTATGTCTTTTTTACCCTCTCAATTAATTGAATACATTTTCTGAAAAACTAGATACGAAAAAACTTTTTCCCGCCAAGACCTAAGTGGAAGAGGAAGCGATGTGAGGCATCGTCAAAACCAAATAGTCAATTAACATTGACTAGCATGGACTCTGGCTTAGGCTTCAGTCAAGAAAGTAAACACTCTTTAGCTTTGGACCTCGACGTAGAACTTGGTAACAATGAAAGTGACGAACAGAGACTGTCATTGAAACTTAAGACTGACACCAATAGTACAGAGGAGTCCAATGCGGACAGATTATCTCTAGAAAAAGAAGAAATATTGAAAGAATGCACACCTCCAACCGAGTCACATTTGCCTGTAAATATTGTAAAAAAAGAAACAGTGATAGATTCATTGACAAAATGTGACTCCCTGGAATTAGATGCAGACAAGTTGTGCCATATTTGCACACTTGGTCCAAAAAATGGTGCATTAGTGCATGGTAGCATTGCACACATTTGTTGCTGTTATCGGTGTGCTATTAAAGTGTGGAGAGGTACGAGACGGTGTCCCATTTGCAACCGGAAAGTGACCAATGTTTTTAAAGCTTTCTACATATAAGACATGATATTTGCGTCTCGGTAACTTTAATTTCTTCTGGTACAAATTTTATAACTTGCTGCTAGTCATAAATTTCTATCAATGGACTATGAAAATATGCCAGCAGCAGAAGGACTTTTAGTTTCATTAAATTTGTAATTAGTAGCGCCTTTCTAAGTCCCTAGATAAGTAGTTTTGCAACATGAAATGCATAGACCTCCTTCAAAACAAAGTATATTATATCTTAAACAATGATTTAGCGGATGAAGTATTTTTAGGAACAGCACTATTAGATATTTCTGTTTTGCGGTGCACTATGAAGGAAGTGCCTTTTTAACATGCAATAATTTTAAGTACAACGATCAGAATGTATTGATCCACCTTAGTTATATTGTGAAACACCTTTTGACAATTTTTTTTGTACAAGCAATAAATTCAATACGAAGGACGTACCTAACAATCGCGATAACCAGAAAAAACATCTTGTCACGTGTTTGCCCCATAATGTATTTTCTCAAGTTGGTTTTATGAAGTGGAAGATTTCTCTTTATTGAACGTATAAAAAGGTGACTATAATTTAATGCTAATCTTGGACATAATTTGTATAATTTAATTCCTTTTATCTTTAAAACATTTATTTATACTTATTAATTTTTAATGAAAATTATCAAAATCTTTCTGTTGCTATTTAAATGTAACTATCGGCATTCTAATGTAACAACAGAGATCAATTTTGCAGTGCCGCCAGGTATTTTTCAGTTCAATCCTTGTAACGTTGGCCACCCTACATAATCAGCCGTTGGGTAACTTCCTAACCTTGTTCACAGAGCTGACAGGATTTTAAGTATAGAAGTATTAGACCAATTTACAATTTAGACGGTACATTGTAAATACTTTTCGAGGAGTAGAAGATCAATTATTCATTGAAATTATGAATTTCTCACGATATGCTTTGGCCGAAGGGTGTTTGTGTTCGCTGCCTACACGTTCAGATAAATATGCACTCTTGTGCGTACACATTTTGCACTGTATTAATTATAACCTACCCAATTCTGTTAGTCTTAAATTTAGATAAGCACAAATATGATAACACCAATGACTTTTAAGATGGCATACGGGTAGTACTAGTGACAAGAAAGATTCTGTGATACGTATATTCAATAATTAAAGCAACGTCTATGCCTAGACAAATTTTTCTTTCTTTCAATAACTTGTATTGATGATATAGATTCCCGAATTATAAAGATACATTTCATAGATATTATTTTTTTAACATACTCAATTGTTTATCTAAAAAATATTGTAACACGAGTCATATTTAAAGTGACACATTGACTGAATATAATTTGCAATGAAATAAAAAGAACATTAAAATATTCTTAAACCAATGTTTTAATTACTGCATTACTTTGTATATGCCATGCTCCTGATCACTGTAAACAGATCACTAGCTGGATAAGCTTTAGACTAGTAAGCTCTTTGTACTTAGTCATAAAAACGCCTTCACATAAGCAAGTACCCATAGTTCGTAGTTCATCATCTTAGAGGCCACAAGCAAGGTTACATTATCAGCTCTTAAATTAAACGTCGCAAAACCAGAAATGCTTCCTTTTTCTTCTCTTTATCGGCAGTCTGGAAAACTTGAAGAGTAGTGTTAGAGAGATCACCAGACTTTTAAGATAGCTGTCAGTGGCAAAGTAAATGACTTGAAGTTCAATTCCATTCCTTTCAACAGCGAGGACGTTACCATGTCTGCAGGGAAAAAATTAATCAACTCCGTTGAAACTGTTGTTGAGGAATACCTGTCTGGTCTCTGCTTAGCATACCCACATTTGGAATTCCATGCAAAGAAGAAAGTCATTCTAGCTCCCGATGTGAGTCTTATGATGTGATAAGCCATTCTTGGAAGATCTATATTCGAATGACCGTAATATGTATTCGAAAAAAATTATGCAGTATACATCAATGAGAAGTTCTTAATGGATCATACTTTATCAGTTAAAATCAAGTTCATTTCTACGTTCCAGTGGAAGGACCGAGATGGTAAAGTGTCTGTCATGTGCGGAGGAGGAGCAGGACACGAACCATTTGCAGCAGGTTTCACATTAACCCTTTTAACATTTCTTTACAATAATATCTATCGATCAAAAGTGTGCATATTATATATAATAATTCTGTAGGATTCGTTGGATCAGGAATGCTGACCGCCGCAATAGCTGGTTCTGTTTTCGCTGCGCCACCATCTAGCAATATTTTATACGCATTACAATGTGTATCGACGAACAACAAAGGTATTGCACCTGTATCTCACCCTTGAGAAATGTTTCATAATGCAACCCTATAAATAATTACATTGTGTGTCATTAGCTGGAACTTTAGTAATTATACCAAACTACACAGGAGACTGTTTAAATTTTGGAATAGCTATTGAAAAAGCTCGTCAAGCAGGATTAACGGTAGGTGAAATAATACATTAAATTAAATGAGTTTCTTAATATCCCTACAATTAGTCACATTAAGTGAATTTTCTAAATTTCTGTATACAATGAAACTGGCAGAAGTGTATTATTACCCATCAACTTCATTTCCTTGACTATAGGTAGCGGATCTTACAGTGGGAGAAGATTGTAGTATACCCACAAGTGAGCAAGGAAGAGCAGGAAGACGTGGTTTGGTAGGAATAATGTTTGTTCAAAAGGTAGCTGGATCGCTTGCAGAGAGGGGTCGAAGTCTTGCCGAAGTAGCAAGATATACAGAAATAGTAGCGAATAATATAGCTACCTATGCTGTTGGCTTGTCGGTGTGTTCACTACCTGGTTAGTAATTATTCTTTCTCATTAATGTTGGTTAATCATTTAGATCAAGGTCTATTTTTTTTTCGTTTTATAAAAATTAAAGCATTATTGATAGAATTTTTAACCAGGAACATTAGCAGAAATTTATCTTATGGCAATGCTATATAATTTTATGAAGGTCAGGGTCCAATGTTCGACCTTCCACAAGATGAAATAGAAGTCGGATTAGGTGTTCATGGTGAAGCAGGATACAAACGACTGAAGTTACAAAATGCAGCACAAGTGGTGTCACTCATGCTAAATCAAATTATCCAGACACTATCCATAGTCAGTGGAGACTTCGTAGCAGTCATTGTGAATAACTTTGGTGGTTCTAGCCAGCTAGAACAAGGGATCGTAACCAATGAAGTTATTAAACAACTGGGTAACTACCATTTTGACTCATAAGGTATTTTTCAAACAATGGAATTAGAATCACAAATTAATTAGAAATAAGGTTTTAACGTACATCAAAAGCATTTTAATAATTCCTATATTCATCCTTGCCTATGCTTAACATTTGACGAGGTAAATATAAAGTGTGAAGAGTGCACATGATATATCCAAATTGAACCATACTCAAGCTGAATAATTATTGTGCGAACAGAGGAGAAAGGAGTGGAACCAGTTCGTGTTTACTTTGGTGTCTTGATGACATCGCTAGACAGTGCTGGTATACACATATCGATGCTAAGATTGCCTGAACATTCCAAAGCAATACTCATCGAGTGCCTTGATGACAAGACCGAAGCACCATGCTGGCCTGGTCGATACTACAGTAAAAAACCATCAAAGCCTAAAGAGCCTTTAATTGAAGAGAAAAGAAAAAGATCACCTAAGATAGGCCGGGCATTAACTGAGCAACAAGACAACCTACTTAAAATGTGTTTAAAGAAAGCCTGTGATGCAATTATGGAAAAGGAAGATTTGATCAATGAACTGGATCGAGGTTGCGGAGATGGGGATTGTGGAACGACACATAAGGAACTTGCTAAAGGTAAATGTTTTTCTTGCGTTTGATATCAATAATAATTGTTAAACTTTTCTCAAATAGGAATTCTTGCTGCACTTGATAGTTTACCAACATCTCATCCTTCGTCGTTATTAACGGAACTATCAATGATTGCCGAGGAACGAATGGGTGGAACTTCAGGTGCTGTTTACAGCCTGTTGTTCACAACTGCAGGCACTGAACTATCACTAGCAAAAAGTGGGGAAGATTGGTTAGAAACCTGGGCCCATGCTTGGCGTGGTGGCATCGATGGAATAATAAGATACAGCAAAGCAAGGATCGGTGATCGAACAATGGTAAAGCTCCATTGAGTACTAGAAGCAATTTAAATATCGTTAAATATTTCTTTACATGCTTTTAGCTGGACGTTTTGGATCCTGCTTGCAAAATATTCGAAGAGAATTTATCAGGATTCTATGAAGAAACTGTAACGATGGTAATAGAGGGAGTCTGGCGTGCTTGCAATGAAACTAAAAACATGGAGCCCAGGTAACAAAATTAGAAGAGCACAAATGCTAAGACGGATTCTTGATCGATTAATACAGAAAATACTAAAACAATGATTTCATTTTCAGAGCCGGTAGAGCTAGCTACGTAAAACAGGCAATTCATCTGAAAGATTCTGATGCTGGAGCTTACGCTGTAGCTACATGGATTAATGCCATTGGCCAAGTAATTCTAAGCAATCGTTGATAAAATATAATCATCTACATAAATCAGAAATTTATAGAACAGCATATCGCAAAACGATTATGGAAAGTCAACAAAGTAGGAAAAGTTATTTGTTCTATGATTATCACATTTGTATTATACATTTCTTCCGATGTAGTCTAGTCAACAAGGAGGCTATCATAAAGTTCAAGACTTGTCAGGTTAATTACCAACTTGACTCCTAAAACATTTTTTACTGGCTTAAATTGGAATTAGGAATATGTTTACAAAATATACTGTTATATCGCCCAATTGTATCGAAGCAATGAATACAATTCTGGGTCCTTTATAGGAAAACTAGTTGTAATATTAGGCAACTGGGATTAGTATTAATCAACTGTTAAAATAAATGTTCAATGTGTAATTCTCTCTTCATGAACCCACATTAATTATATAATATACAAAATAGATAAACAACTTATCACAAAACCTTTTTCACAGATTGTGTATTGATTGTAGAAATTACATATTACAGTATCTCAGAAGTGATACAGTTAACGTGAAATGCTTAAGGATTGGGATTGGCGTTGGGTCCACGTCGACGACCGAATGTTTGTACAACATTGACAAACCTTCGGTTGTACTGAATCCTTCTCTTTGCACGGCCAGTTTTCTTCTTCCTCTTTTCTTGTTTTTCAACCTAGACAGATATTTGAAAAGTGCTAACTAATTCTTAAAAAGTAAGATCTGCTGTAATATCCAACAGTCCTGTTGACCTAATGATTGTTGCTTTGCACAGTGCAGTAAGCTTAAAAACATGATACTAATTTTCATGTACATTTCTTGTTGAATTTTATAGTTGTTTTCTCAGTGACATATTTTGAAAAATTTCATTTATACCCAACCATGTACATAATGAAATCTCTTACCTTAGGTGTTTGTCCTTTTACTTTACCAGCACGAGCAAGCGATCCATGCACCTTACCTAAAAATTAAAGTACTGCTATATATACTTTAGATTTAACAATTAGCAAACAAAAGTATTAATAATCAATAACAAAACAAGTAGAATATATTGTCCATCTGATCTATAAAGGTTATTATAGGATTTAATAAAACAGAATATCAAGTTTTGTTGAAAATTGATGAAAGATTAATGCCAGGATACAGCATTAAACTCACTTTAACTTTCATTACTCTCACATTAAATCTAAAACTGCTGATGTATTTCACATTACAGTATATATAATTAATGTGGATCATGTGATTCACTCTGTCAAAAAGGAATGGTTAAAGTTGCATTTAATAAGCTTTTTCAAAAAACGTGCTGATTTACCTCCAAGCATGGGGACAATCATCTCAAGATCGGTTGATGGAAGTTCAGCAATAGCCACATCTTCGGTCACTAAGTTTCCACCGCAGTAAAGGTTGAAATCCAACGTTCCGACATTTTCAAGGGATGCGATTTGTCCCTATAATATTTAAAAAAAAAATTTGTAAAAGAACGTTCAGAAAAGAATAATTTGGGTACATAAGATTTTACCTAACTAGTTTCTTAGTAATAATTAAATAGGTAGAATTAATCGACTCCATTTAAAAGACAAACTACTTAGAATTATGTAGATTTGTCGTGCTTCTACGATAAGACAGAGGATATAAAATTAACCCTTTGCCTCCCTGAGAAGCGCAATTTTTTTAGCACTACTGCTCGTTCTGACATCGTAAAGTTAGACAGTTGCCAGATTATCAAAGTAATGCATCACATATCTTTCCTCCCACTTTCATGGTAATTTTAATGTAAAATTAAAAGTTGCATGAAATTATACACTGAAGAAAATACACGATCGGCTTAACGACTGAGTTAGGCTAGAATATGAAGTGGATGCATACCTTGATTTCGGATATTGTATCATCCTCCTCGCACTCGAGGACGTGCGTTTCCTGGCCACGAATATACAGCTGCATTTTTTCGTTTTACTGCAAATGTATAAAACTTATATTACGAAAAACCAAAGAGAAAACACCTTATTGCGGCGAACGCCCATGTGGTCTTCCAATCACTCGCGAACAGGTCGACACTTCACGACACAATAAGCTTTCTTTCTAGTTTTGCGTTTAACAGCGAGTTCCATGTTGCGTTAGTTAAATTTCTTAAGAATTTGTAGATGAATTTTTAGTGAAAATCGTAATTATAACAATTAGAACCTCACCTCCTGCTCGAGGACCGCGACGTAAAGAACGAAGCAGGAAATGGCGGCGAAATATCAGGGCAGCCATGTTGGAAAGATCGACGCGTTCTGATTGGTCATTTCGGCTAGAGACTAACACGTAATTGGTCGATCCGCGGACGAACCAATAATCTTCCACCTTTAGGATTCCAATACGGCGGCTCGACCCTTCGATTGGTGTACGAGACGGAAATTGATTGAATGTCCAATTAAAACATGGCGCCTATCACTTTGCGCAGTATGAAACTCAATCGACTCCACAGGAATGTAAATCATGTTTGTTTACAAAGTATTATTCACTCGACAGCTTACAAACATGTTAATCAAGAGAAACACGATCGCCAAAGCCGTATACAACCCCACATAGATAATCTCCGAGGTGAAATATACAGGAAGCGATATAAGAGAAATAATTCAAGGAACGATTATCGAAATTCATCGAAAGTCAAAAGGTTCACAATTTCCCATGGATGGACTTTTGCGTTCGCTCTCGAATCACCATCGAAGATCCTACCGACGCGGGAATTTTGAAAACGCAGTCAGACGGAGTACTTAACATAATTAAATTTTCAACAAGTTTTACAAGTCCTGAGGAGTCTTCTTCATTCTAAGCTCGAATCCAAACGAAAGGCGACGCCGAATGCCAAAGACAAATAGTCGGTCTCAAAACGAGCGTGTCTATGGTTCGGCCGTAGCGTGCTCGCGTGTACTCACGCACACTCGAGGGTTGAGACTGGGAGTGCGGGTCGAAGCCCAGGCCTATCGCGGTTATTAAGGAAACGAAGGAACGAAGGAACGAAGAGCGACGCGCTGTGTGGTCCGCTCCTCCGTTTATGGGGCAGTGCATCTGCCGGGCGTCGTAACCCGTAAACGCGCTGTGTGGTCCCGACCTTACGTCTGACTTTACATTCGATTCACTACTTGCTAATAGTAGTTGCATTAGCATCGGCCCGAGGGTGGGGGCCGAGGTTAGCGAAACATCCTGAAACGACCGGCCGGCCGAAGTCGACGCAGGAGGACGCCCTACTAGGACGGCCGAGCTCGCCGAGGAACGCGATATTGCCGTTCCGGCAAAATGAACACGAGGCTTAATTGCCTCGCCTTCGCGAGTACGATTTACCGTTCGACCGGCAAGAATTTCGCCGGGTCGACGCAAAGCCGTCGATCGGCGGAACCGGGTATGGTTCGCGTGGCAGAATGGTTCCAGGAAACGTCACTTCGAGCCGCGGCCCCGGCACCGGCTTGCCGTGTTGCACCAAACATTGTAGAATTGTTTTTCGGGTCGAGAAGGCACGAGAGATGAAATGCAACTGGTTGGGAAGGTCGAAAAAAATTAATTTACCGATAGCACAACGTTGACATTCGCCATCGGTCAACTGGTAATAATCTTAAAACGATTACGCGATGGGACACAAATTTATACAAACATTCAACACGCAAACGCTGCCTACTGTCAGGTGTAAACGGGGCAAACGGAGAAAATTCCAACTTCTATTTCCTACAATATTATTACTCGAAAAGGGATTATTAATAATAATTATACAAGTTAATGACAGAAGACACGTTGTTAGAATCAAAGTGCGAAGTTGGCAAAAAAGATTAAAAAAATTACCCGTGAGTACATACATCACGTTTATTCGCATATTTGAATATGACGAAAGAATCAGAAGTTATACGCCGAAGTTTCAATGATTCGGTGCACTCCTGTTTGGAGATAAGCTTTGCAAATATTTTGACGTTTTGATATATATAGAATAACCCTTTCATAATACCTTAGGATGAAAGCCAGTTGTTCGTCTTCCTCGAAAAGGTTCGTTATGCCGCAAGTTGGAGTCGATTCAACGAATTGCAATAGTTGCTCGTAGGTTTCACAGGAAAACGGAACGAAATCGGAGCGTTTTGCCGCACGCAGAACGCATCAGAGTAGCGAGTAAAAAGGTAGTTTGAATAGGACGACTGCATTGTGGGCCGATTCGACTGGATTCGGGCGAGGAGCGATTTCGATTCGGATCGTGCGGCCGTACCGCCTCAGCGGGGTCGCTCGGTTCGGCCGCCCGAGGGCGCCACCGTCGCCCGGGGCAACCGTGGCGAAAAATATCGGCGCACGGCCGTGCGCTTCGGGGCAGTTTATCCGAGTTTATCGAGCAGCCCGCGCCGATCGATCGATCGATCCTGCGAGCCACGGACGAGAAGGCCGTCGCTGTCGTTCCACCTCGAGACCACACGCGTCGCGCCCCCTCCCAGTGCCTGGCCGGAGCTGGAAAGTCGGGGCGGCGCGTCGCGTCGTCTCGGTCCGTGGAGAGCGGCGACAAACGCACGGGCCTGGGCCGAGGTCGGGCCTGGCCGGGGACGCGCGGGGTCGAGGGGATCTTCCCGGCGGACCACCCAAGTCGAGGGTGCGCGCAAAGGCGATATTTAGCGGAAGGCAAATCTCTGCCGGACCACCCACGTCGCCCGGCCTCGTCCACCCGGCGCGGCTACTCGTTTCATGGCCCCGGCCCGCGCGTGCACGCGCGACCCGCATACGGTGGACCCTCTACCCGATCCACCTACTCCGCGCTCCCCGAATCGCCGCCCCCGCCGCCATTTTGTTACGCTTTTCCAGAACGCGACATCGAATCTTTCCTTTTTCCCTATTGTATTTTTCTCTACTAGACGCAGTATCGGCAACTACCTGTTCTGGCAACAGCGATTCAACACATTAAACAACTAATAAATTCCCTGTTTGAGCAGAGCATGAATGTCTAAAAACGAAACCAAGAATATAAATAAAAATACTCAACGATAATGACGAAGTCGTCCGTGGTTCCAGTTTCACTTTCTGCCGGAAGTATAATTCGCGTACTATTATTCTAAAAACGTATCGTACGCCGGACCAAAATAATAAGACCAATACTATAATTATAGTACGGCAACACTAAAGTCAGCAACGGGTATTTGTAACATTCTAGAAGTTTCCACATGTGGAACTCCCGGATTCTTCCTAAGTCGACTTTTCGTCGTTCCATGAAACCACTCGGTAGTATCACCCTTTGTTACCGTCAAATGGCGTGCCGTCTCCGAAGTTTAACGGTTCGGGGGGCTCGAGAGCGGCGGCACGCGTAATACCTATTGTTCGAGAGCATCGACGGCGAAGGGAGCCTCACCTTCGGCGAATTTAGGCGTTTAGGAGACCGTCCCGGGGTTTCGGCCCAATTACCGTAATTCTCGCGAGTCGGCCTCGGCTGAGATTCTCACGGACCGGGCGACTCGACTCGGCGGAGGATCGGCCTCGCCGAAACGGGCCAATTATTAATTCACCTCGCTCGCAAAGTAACTCGGACACACCCGTAACGTGTTATTCCGGGGTATAACGACGCCCTGGAGGACGCGAGTCGCCTCGAGGGAGCGTTTCGCTCAACCCCTGATTTTTTCCGTTAATTTTTCAGGCCGAGCATGTCTCGAAGAGCGAGAGGAACGCGAGGCTCGCAGCGATGGGAACTCGATAGCGGAGAACGGACATCCCCGGCGATCGCAGGACACGGGATACGAGCCGACGAGGGAGGATTTACTATCCGCCGTTTTCGGGAGAGAAGCGTCCTCGTATCGCGTTCGAAGCGCCTTCTCCGCGACTCCGATCGGACCACCCAGGTGGTAACCGCGGATGTGCCCTCCTCGTCCCTCTCGAGACAGTCTCCGGTACCAGGGAATACGGGTATTCCGAGATGCGTTATCCGAGCACCTCCGCCGAGTACGGGATGGCACGCACGAGCCACGCAACGTGCGTGGACTCGGGATCTATGAATAACTCTAGAAAGAGAGAGAGAGAGAGAGAGAAAGAGAAAGAGAGAGAGAGAGAGAGAAAGAGAGAGAGAAAGACCCTCGAGGAGGAAAAACGCCTCGAGGGGGTTGTCCCTCTTCCGGACGCGCGAATCGCCCGACGAATTGCGCATCTCTGATCTCCTCGAAGGTATCTCCGATCGTCCTGAGGGAGTCCTTCTTCGACGAGGGTACTCGATGGGCTGCACATTTATTTCATTTAACTTTCAAGTTTCGCGAGCAAAAGCTCCGCTCGAGCGCGAGTGCCGAGAGCGCGTCAGAGGACGTGCCCTCGGTTGCGCTACCTGAAATGATATATTATCGTGAAACGTGCCGGTAGGGCAGCCGGTATGCGTATACGTGTACTTGTATACGTGTATATGCATGCGCGTATATGCATGCGCGTATTCGTAGGCACCGACGTACACGCATGCCGGACGGGGGACCGTTTAATACCGAAACGGTGTTAGTGAGCGACCACCCACGGTGAGGCCGGGACCACCCAACGCGTCCGGCTACTATAAGGGGCCGTCTCCGCTTCGCGGTTTACCTTGCGCGATATTATGTTATCTCTCGCCCCGATGCCGGTGCCGAGGGCCTCGCGGGCGGCTCTTCCTCGATCGCTCGCGACTAATTGCGCGAAACTAATTGTTCCCATTGCCGGAGCGACGGGTTCGAGCGGCGCTCGTATGCACGTATCTAGTCTTATTATAGCCGTTGTTTTCCCGATTTAGGTGCCGTTCGTGGTCCTGCTCAAACTGCTCGGTCCTCCATATGCCCATGACCCTGGACGCATTGTCGGACATAGGACCAGGATCAATGAATCTAGGTATCCGTTGGATCTCTACGTGAATGGTGGACAAGTGAATCAACGTAATCATGGAATGGCGCAGGAACATCGACAATAGAAAGAATGTAAATTCAACCGATTTCCTGAGTTAAACATGGTGAACTCAATAAGCGAGTTGGTTCAACTTAGATTTGGAGCTAAATCACAATTTGGAGTTGAATGAACACATCCATACAGTTGATTCAACTCGATAATGAGTTGGTGCAACTCATTTCAAATTGAATCGACTCTTTTTTTTTTCACATAGAATTTTGAAGGTGAATTTACTCTTTTTTTTGTTTTTCTCAGTGAAAACTGTTTCCTGGGTAAACATGTGTAGGAAATAATAATTCCCCGTGCGTTTGATGGAGGAAAGGGATTAAGCTTTCTTTATTACGTCGAGGTAAATCTAGCTTCGGGGTAATCAGCGGAGAGTGGATGCGTCTCGCAGGAGTGCCGACATATCGAAGGATGTCTCGTTTTGGTTCTATTTTCCTCGAGACGTCATCCTCCGTCGCCTCTTGAGGATAATTCTCGTTTTCGCGTTATCGTTATCGCTGTTTGGCGCTTTGGCGGAGCACAGGATGAGATGACGTGATCTAGGAGAGGAAAACGCCTTCACGCGGGTAAACATCGGCAAATATGGATAAGCATGGTATTTTATCTTGAAGAAGGAGAAAGCTCGATCCGTGCTCGCCGGTTAAAGGAAGAGCTTTCTGCGATTCCAGGAGTCCGGGCGCAATTCGCGGTACAGACCGTCGAGCGTTCCTGTGGTGCCCCGCGGGAGCTCCATCCAGGGCCTCGTCGCCGGGAGCCAGGATCCCGTCGTCGGACAATGGGGAGGAAAACTAATGCCCCCGCAAGAGTGCCCGCGGCGGGTCGAGTCCCCCCTTCTGCGTCTCCGTCCCCCCCGTGCGGACTCGAATTCCGCCGAGTCAATCCGGGGGCGCACGGTGTTGGCGTCCTCTCTCGACTTGGGTGGTCCCGGGTCCTGCGCAAACGGAACGGTCCCGGGCGCAACAGGTAGTTTCGAGAATTTACTGGCTTTCCGAATTTCTGAACGCCCCAGGCCGACCGGCCGGGGGACGGGCCTCGCACAATGGGCCCTACTCCGCGCCGTGTTTACCCTGGTCGGATGGCTACGTCTGACCGCAAACCGTTAAGCGTCTCCGCTCGGACACCTCGGGCCCCGGGGACCGGAGGGGCCCGACTTTTATTTGCGGCTCCGCGATCCCCTCGCGGATTTTCGGAGCGCGAGAGGGACTCGTCAAATCGCTCCCTTCCGAATTAGCGAAGAGCAAACCTGGATCTGAACTCCGGGTCTTAGTGTTGGCCTTGCAAATAGCACAAATGGGACAAATAGTGGAAGTAATGCAAGGCCAAGATCAAGATCGACACCAAGGTAGTCTTGGTTTTGGTCTTACGTTTTCTAGTTGCTTTTCCAACTATTGGCCCTTTCTGGGCACTACACAGGGGCCTTATGTGGTTCACGTGGCCAAACGGTCACCCACCTCGAACACAGGAAACACGCGTCTTTAATTCCCCTTGCGATTAGTCTTAATGATAAAATTTACCAGAAACGGGCCTGTCGCTCGATTGCGAGACGAGGACTCCCCATGAGCCCGGCGGTCCACGCTGCGATCTCACCCCGTAGCAAATCGACCCGAGACGAGTCGCGTTGAAGGGAGAGACTCGTTACGGAGACCCTTCACGGGGCATCTCGAAAATCTGCCCTTTTGGGTCGCCTTGAGTGCCGAAACGGCCCCTTTTCCCGAGAACCTTGGGTCCAGCTGCGCGAAAAACGCGAAAACCTTGTCTCGGGGTCGTACCCAAGGGAAGATGGCGCGAGTGGACCTGATGAAGGACCCGAGAGACTCCTGAGTGATTTCTTTGGTTCAATTCATTTTTTTTTTTCTCAGTATATGAACACTCCGATATGAATCCGAGAAGGGTCATTTCCATCAGTGCACGGACATGGGACGGGCAGACACGGATTCATCGATCCGGCGATCTCGGAGCCCGTCGAGCGAATCGTCCAGGAAGCGGCCGAGCCTCTTCTTTCCGGATCGGGCAAGGAAGGAATTATGATTTCTCGCGGTGGAGGCCGGATCGGGGGCCGCCATTACCGCGCGGCCATGTTGCTTTTCATTATGGGCCTTGGCAAGGGGAGGCCGGCGACCACCAACGTCGGCGCAATTAGTAAGTCGGATCTCAGCGTGTGCCGGGCCGGGCGTTGAGACCGTTTTAGAATTAATGATCTATAAGAAACGCCGCGGTAACGACCGGCTCCGCTGAAAACTGGCCGGCCAGGTAATTAGATGCAAGTTACCGCGGGGACGCGCGCGCGTCCGGGTAATAATCGGCCGTCCGTAAAGTCGCTTTTATTGCGCCCGGCTCCGGCTCGATCTCCGGCTCGATGTCGGCCGCGACCTTCGCCGGGAGGGTGGAATTGCCCCGCTTTACGACCCGGTGGAAAAATCGCCGTTTAGGGCGAGCGCGCGTATCCGGCAGCCTGTCCGGGATACTGGAGTCGACGGGTCGGATCGGAAGAGCTTCGACGCGGATTTCTTGACGGTCCTCGAACACGGCGGTCGGGAAAAATGTGCCGAGTCAACCGGGGTAATGGCGCGACGCGGCCGCCCGAGAAGTCGGCGGTACGCTGGCGGAAGTCGGGCATTAGGCCCTCTCCTCCCGCGGGAGGATCGGGTTCCGATCGACTAATCAGATCGAGGTCGGCGCCAGCTCGACCCTATCGCGTTTCCTCTCTCTCCCGCTCGAGTTTCCGCGGCCCGACTTCCGGCAGGCCGTGATCGAATCGCGATCGTCCCTTTGCCATCGAGATTAGCGATGAGCATATTGCAAGATTGAAATCGAGACTGGGGTAGTCTTGGTCTTGCAATTACGATCAGGTTACGCCGAGGGAAAAAAATTCATTGATCTGGGGAAATATTTCTTCGAAAAAGTAATAATTATATCCCTCAAATGAATTGTCATACAAGTCTGAAGAAATGTTGCGTCCAAGGTGTTCGTGTTTATTTGAGTTGGACAATTATTCTTGGAATTAACAAAGTATTCCTTGGTGCTATTCAAAGGATTGTTTCTCTGGTTCGATGCCATCCTCTTCTCAGGACGGGCCGATAAGGCCTTACAATTTTTATAAAATCGAGACTAGATCGACCTTGCTCATCTTACGCGGAATGACGATTCACGGTCATGTTAAGATATTTCACTTGCTTTCGTCGATATGAACGGGTGAAAATGGATCAGCTGAATTTTTTAGCGCAACCGCTTCTGCTGTACGAGCGACAACAAAAAGCCGGAGAAAGGTGGATTGTAAAAACGTTTCCGGTAGTTGACCGCGGAGCGGAGTCATCGCGGGTAACGAGGCAAGTCTCGTTACGCGACATTGTCCCGTAAATTTCAAAGGATACGGTGCACTCAGTTTGTCGAAAAGTTTTATCGATATTTTCTTTCGTTCTATATATACAGAATGGCCGTTTCGTGTCGCCTTAATCCCTTCGTTCCTAAGATTTGCCTTTTCTCTCGGCGCGTTGGAATGGAGTCGTGGGCCCGAAAGCCCGTGAGACCGGCGGGGCCCGATCGATCGTTCTTCGGAGGCTCTCGTCACCTCGGCGTCGGGACGGCCCGACGCCACCGTCGATCCGTCATCGGGGGGCGGGAGATCGTTTCGACTCCTCGGGCCCATAAGAGAGACGGAGAGGCCGGCGTTCCGGCTGACTCTCGATGCTATCTGCGAAATAGAAGAGAGACGGACGGACGGACGTGCGGCGAGCGACTTCGTTTATTATTATTTAGTCAAGTGGGTGGTCCCTCGGTAGAGTCCGGCCGCGGCCCGCCCGATAACATCTCGTGTCCTGCACGCACCGCTGAGCGCGACGCGCGCCAGCCAATCCCGATGCCGGACCCGATCGCCGTCGCGACGCCGACGAATCCCGGAGGGACGCGTAAGGAAGTAGTCCCAAGGGAACCAGCGGAACCTCGAGAGAGCCCGAGGAAACTAATCTCGACCGTTAAGGCGATATGAAAGGGTCATTCCATATACATGAAGCGTCAAAATATTTATAAGACTTTTCCCCAAACTGGGTGCACCGAATAATTTCAAACTTTAACACGTGATTATGAAGGCTCTAAGGAAGAACGCGATCCTCGTGAAATTTCATTTTTCGCAAAATAGAATTTGTATCTCTCTCGGACAAGACCCGAAAAGAAGACTTCTTTTTTCGAAAAGTGTAATTTCACGAGCATCGCGCTCTTCCTTAGGGCCTCTGTAAGCACGTATTAAAGTCTCAGATAATTCAGTGCATCCAGTTTGGAGTATAATAAATATTTTCACGTTTTGATATACATAGAATGACCCTTTCATATCACCTTAAGGCGGTACAGAATATAAGGCAGGTCCAATGAAATTTCGATTTTTTAAAATTCATTTATAGACATTTAAAAAATTTTTTTTGAAAAATTAAATTTTATGCAAGTCAGAATATTCCTTATAGCCTCTATATTCACGTTGTAAAGAAACGATTCGGTACACCCAGTTTGAAGAAAAGTTTCATGAACGATCGTCCCTTCAGGTGCCAGTTTCACGTCCCCTTAAGGAGTAGTACTGGTCGATTTTAGGATTCATTCTGAAATTTGTAGGGAATTGAGAGAGCGACAAATAAAAAATTAAGACAGGTTTGCGTCTCGAGGTAAGATCTAAACGCGCCGCCTCGTCGAATTTGTGCCGCTTGACTCGGCTAGGACTCGATTTGCATGGATCGATCCCGCAAGATAAATCGTATCTAGCGGGAATTCCGCCTTCGCAGTGCGTCCAAGTCGTTCGGCGTTCATTAATCGAGCGAGCGGAACGCACTAAAAAAAAAAAAGTATTTATGAAATTGGCGCCAGTCTCTACAAGGGATATGATACACAGCTATGGGAAGAGAGCACACAACCGCAGAAAGAAAGAATGTAATTAGTCAGGTTCTTCTTTTTCTTGTAATTATATGACATACTACCACTTGTAGGTACTATTTCACAACTACACACCGTGAAAAATATGTTTGTTAACTCGAAGAACAATTATCTGACTGGAATAAACTCGAAAAAATTGGATCCAACATTTCATCGGAATTGACAATTTATTTAAGTTTATTCCAGTCAAATAATTATTCCTTGAATTAAGAAAATATTTCTTTGGTCAAATGAATTTTTCTTCTCAGTGTGGTGTTAATGTGTATCGCTATTTTTATTTTCTTCAGCGCGGGAACTATCGGGTATCGGCATTCGTTTGTGTTATCTCTATCCAGGAGGCTAGAGAAGAGCCTGCGGGCGCGCAACCCAAAATGCATCTGTGCAGATCGTGAGGCTCCTGCACGGCGTCCACGCATTTCTTCGTTCCCTCCCTCTCCCTTGCGGCGGCACTCCTCTCCGCCGCTCGCTCATTCATTAAGTAGATACCGGGAGTCGGCGAAGATCAAAAGGACGGCTCGACGGGCTCTCTTAATACCGGGTGGTGAGATAAGAACCCCGCGATAATGCAAGGCTCTCCGTCCGCGCCACGAAGGCGACCGACGAGGGAGAAAAATGACGGACCGAGGTGCTCCTACAACAATGGCGAACCTTGTCAATCCGAAATACGATTATCAACATTTATCGAAACATCGTGAACGAAAAAAGGGAGTCCTCCTCGAAACGCGACGTACCGATCACCGATCGAGAAAATAATTATCGTTGGATCGCTCGGTAATTAGTTAAATCGATACCTTCCCCGAATCCGCCCTGTATGCGCGATCACAGCGCGCTGGGTCGCTTTCGCCTTCTCCGTAGAATCGGGCTCGACTTTTTCCATTTTCTTTACGATTTTTCCCTTTTACTCGGACACCCGATCCCCGCCCACCACGGCAGAGAGTGGAGAATTTCACGCGTAAGGATTGTTCGTCACCGGTGGAGGGTGTCGAGATTGTCGAGGTTGTCGAGGGCGTCGCTGTGGGTGGTCCCGCGCTCTCGGGCCCCCTTTTTTATATCTTGGGCCCCTTCTCTCCCCCCTTTCTAGCCGGCCTTCCCTTCCTCGATGACGCCTAATGAAGTCGCATCGTTACGCGGACACCGGGGAACGTTACGAGGACGGGTTAATAAGGTAATCGTTCGGGGTAATGTTTATTCGGGCCTTAACGAACGGATATCGAGGCGGTCGGTTCTTACTCGGCGCGAGTAGCACGCCAACGAGCAATTACCGCATTCTCCGAGCGCGGAGTTTATTGCCGAGGTTCGATCGATTCGCTGAAAGCCCTCGCTCTCTGGGGAGGCTTCACGCACTCGGCCGTATTCGCGGTTTATCGCGCCTCGAGAGACGGGGCCTCACGTGGGCCTTACGTGGAAAAAGACAGAATTTGAGTAACTCGAGTTGGCAAAATGGTTGACTTGTCGCACCACTGGTTTGAGTATATTATCCCATCAGGAAGTGACTGCGACATATGAATTTGCGTGGGCCTTATGCATCCCGAGAAAGTACTTTACTTAGCAAAACGTTCGACTCGTCGCGTTCCCGGAATCGATACTTCTCCATGGGTAAGTGATAGCGGTATGTGAATTTGGTACAATAATTCAGCCATCACTTGAGGGTGCCAGAATAGTGATACGAAGGCACTGGTCCCGAAAGAAAGAGAACGGAGGAGTTATTCTTCTATTCATCCTCTCTCCCAATTTCGTCGTTAGATAGATGTCGCCACATTGCCCTGCATAACCGATTTGCGTTCTCTCTTTTCCGGTTCCGCTGTCTTCGCAGTCAACGAGCGAGGGAGATTCATTCGCCCTACATCCATGGGAAGATGTAGGAAGAGAGCGGGCTACGAGACTTAGAAAATTTGACATCGGGTCGTTGAAAAAATTGCGGCATAGCGCGACGTTAACCCTTTGCTCTCCTTTGCCGAGGGTGACTAAACATCGGCAATCGACATGTAAGTAATTTGGAGGGCAAAGGATTAAGCTTCCAGAATTTCTTTTTCCGCCCTTTGAGAAGCACAGCGCGTAATCCGGAAATGGAGTGATTTTACGGAGAGGCTAGAACCGGAGGGCACGCCCATGGTGAATGAGCGAGAACATCCAGAGCAGCGTTTTTGCGACCATTCCACCACTTCCGGCCGGTCAGAACGAATTCTCGACTCGTCCGCAAGATCGGCCGCTCTCTCCTCGGTTCCCTGGCCGCACTCCACGTTTAACCCTTTATTTACCGACGAGAGAAGAGTCCGGGCTGAAAGAAATTCAAAACACGAACGCGCCGTGTGCTCGACTCAGCCGATCGTTATCCCAGCCAGTTTTCTTTTCACCCGCGGCGCAAAAAGATCCCCGAGATCTCGCAATTAATAATGCGAGGAAATTGCCCCGTCAGGAGTTATGGAAATTGCGGGGCGAAAAAGAATGGCGGGGAGACTCGCGAGGTTAATCATGGTCGTGAGGTTAACTCGCCTACTTTTCGGTTCGTCGATCAGTTTTTCGACCTTCATGGAAAAATTCAGAAAGGTGTGGCCGACAAAATCGCGTAAAACCTCCGCTCGATCGTCCTCGACTCTCTCTTGTCCCTCTTCTTATCATTATTCCACAATTAAGTAATACCCTCCAATTACTCGCTAGATGTTAAGCGCCGATTAGTGCAATGTATTTAACGACCCAAACCAAGCGTGACAGCGTCACTCGATCTTGGAATTATTTTCAACTTCTGTCATTCGAATTAGTTTGGCACCAGGTGGACATAAGTGATACATAATCACGCTGTAAAATTGGAAACGATGCGATACACCCAGTTCGGGGAAAAGTTCCATGAACGATTGGCCGCTCGGATGCCATTTCACGTCCCCTTAAGGGATTAAAGGTCGCCTTTTTTTTTTCGACGGGCGATTTTCTTTGGTTTGAGATAATTCATGTCGTTTACATGGAAACTCGTAAGGACGCGACTCGCAAATCGGTAGTGCTGCTCCTTAAAGGTGTGTAAACACCGGGTGTGCGGGGTGACCGCGGCGGTAGCTCGCGGTGGTGTGTGCGGCGTGCATGTGAGCCCGGTGATGCCGGCAGTGTATTGGTCATGTTTTTGCTCGAGGGGAAATGGTATCCGCGTGTGTGGTCCCGCCGAGCTTCTCCCCCGCCCCGACTGGCCCGGCTCGCCGTATCCTAGCAACGGGGGACGCTAACCACGGTGGGCCAACCAGCTGCGACTTCTCGTAACTTCGGCAGCGCTCGACTATATTCGGCTCAGCGCGTCAGCGACGCGCGCAAGGTCGTGCCGAGCCGACGCCGGGGCCCCTTACTGACCCGCAGCTTCATTTCAGATTAATCCTGCACCCGTAATTTTCCCAAATTACGAAATACGAAATACACAACACGAAATATGAAAAATCGTCCCGGGTCTCGAAGAGGCGATTGCAGGGCAAGATTCCGCGACCGTTTCCTCGGGTTTCTAAGGATTGGGATTAGAAACATCGGAATTTCGAATTCTCACAATTTTGCCGAAATAACTCGAGTCGGCTCGTCGGCTATGAATTGATCAAGACTATGGAAGGAGGAGCGGTGAAAAAATAAATAAGGGTACTCCCCTTCTCCAGGGTTCGAGCCCCTCCCCGGTGCGCGCGTCCCCGACTCCTGGGTCCCCCCACCACTCTCGGGGCATCATCCCCCCTGCGCCTACGGCCCTGGGTGTTTGCGCCGGCTCGCCGATCTCCGGTCGGCCTCGGTGGAGGGGGCAGAGCCATCGACTATGGCCGGCTCGCAGGCAGGCCAGGAAAGAAATGCGGTGCCGCGTTTCGCTTAGTAGGGACTTAGACTGCTCCGAGCGGCGGTCGTGGAGACCTCGAGAGACCGTGAGAAGCCGAATCCGGAGTGTCGACGGAGGATCTCTGATTAACGTCTCCCTGGGAAGTCACCGGGGTGACCCTCGAGCTTCCTTAACAAGATTCGACCGAGTCCTCTTCCAGTGCGCGAAGACTCGCGCTCGAGCCGATCCCGAGGGACCGCATCGCGAAGGCTGGGCGAAAAAGAGAGAGAGAAAAGAACGGAGACGAAGAGAACGACCCTCTCATAGCCGGATGTCCCGGTGGCAAGGACGCCCGGGGACCACCATCCTCTGACGCCCCTCAAGAGTCAGTCGGGTCGACCTAACCTCAAAATCGCCGCCCAAAACAAACCCGACCCAGGGCCCGGTGATTCGCGTTGAGCGGGCGTCCCGGTGCGACCTAACCTAGAAAAGGGCTCCGAAGCCGGTCTCGCCGCGTGGGCGACCCATCGCACGCGTATCCAGAGCCGAGGACGCCGCGTCCCGGGCGCCGGCGAGACCGAGTGCGAGCTCCGGAGCGGGAGAGAGAGACGGAGCGAACGCGGCGGCGCAGGAGTCGCGCGGCCGGCGCGACTCGGGCCGCTCGACTAGAGAGCCCCGCGCAGCCAACGGCGCGCAGACCGCGCAAGCGTAGCGGCGGCGCCGGCGCATGCGCGGCGCGACGGCGCGAATCGGAGCGGCGAGAGTGCGAGCGGTGAAACTCCCCGCCGGCGGCAGTGCACGGGCCGCGCGGTTTCCAGCAGGGGGTAGGAAAACAGTGAGAGTGGTTCCTGGTCGCGACGCCGGCCAACCGTCTCTCCCTTGACGCGGGCGGCGACTCGACTCGGACGAGGGTCGCGCGTCGCTCCGGCGCAGATGCGGCCGGCACCATGGTCGCCGCGTCCGGGCCTGCAGGGATCCTAGCGGGACGCCCTTCGGGTTCTCAGGCCCCGGCCGGGTCCCAGCCGCAGAACGGCGCACCCCTCGCCACGCCGCCCGAGAAGGACGACGCCGGCGCCCGACACCGCTCCGACCTCTACGTCAGGCCCAGCTGGACCGATGCCGCGCTCGCGCTCGACCAGCTCGAGAAGGTAAGCGCAGAGGGTATAACGGTACCCCGTCTAAAAAATACCTATTTATCACGATTCCGTCAGCAGCTCTATTCGCACCCGGAGCATCGATCTTCTATCTCGATCGTACCCTTTTGTAAAGATGCGCTATGATTCATGATACGTTTTAGGAGCCTAGTACCCTGAGAAAAAAGATTCCTTCGACCACTAGATATTTCTTTGAATTGTACCGAGTAAACGTACTTTGGTTCCAAGGAATAATTATCTGGCTGAAATAAGTTGTCACGATTCCGACGAGATGTCTCGTTAAATTCATTCGACTTCACTTTGATCGAATAGTTGACTCAAGGATAATTTCCAAATGGTTTAAGTAATTATTTCTTTAAGGGAATTAAATGTGAAATACTTTCAACTAAACGAAAAATGGTGAAAACAGCTAAAAGTCTCCTAGGCTCGTATATGACTAAAATTTAACCGTCTCTGGTTGCACATTTTTCTCCGTGTGTACTTTTCGAATTATCGGGACATTTCTTTGGTACCGTTTAATGAGATATTTCTTTGGTACCGTTTAATGAGATATTTCTTTGGTTGAGTGACATTTTTTATCACGCATGATTACATGAAATCCTACCGGGATGTTATATTGCTGTTTTTAGAGATTTATTTCGGGATTTATCGTTTTTAGAGGCGGATGATAAATATATAAGGGTTCAGCCTTATGGCGTGAAATGAGACGAGAAAATGTGAAAATACGAATTTTTAAAATACACGACAGTGGTTGAGGAGAAACTCCCGGGGCTCGACGTCGAGTCGCGGGTCCGCGGGAACTTTGCGGCGGTTCCGGTGCGGAACGACGGGGTGGCCCCGGCTTATCCGCGCGAATGGGCGGGAAAATGTGCTCGGCACGTGAGCGCGTGGGTATCACCTTTCGCGGCGAGCGGTCTTCCTCGAGGACCTTCTTGGAATCCCCGATCCCCGCCAAGCCAGGAAACACCTTCGGGGAGCGACCACGGAGAGGGGGAAGAAGAATGAGAGAGACAGGGCGAGAGGAGGAACCAGTTCCTTCGATTCTCCGCTCTCGGACCTCCTCTCGGGAGCGTAGATTCTTCCAAGGGATCTGGAAACTCGCGCCCCGCCGCGGTCTCTAGCCTCGGTCTCTCCGAGAAACGGCCCGAAAGTCTCCCGTTTCCTCTCTTTTTCGTCACGCAAGTCGCGACCCGCTTTGAGGTCGTTGCCGACGAGACGGGGCTGCCTCATTGAGCGCGTCGCGTCGCCGCGGAAAATCCGGAGCGATATCTCCTCAGGGCGGAAACGACGCATCGCGTTAACGTAGGGCGAAAGGAGCAGCTGAGACACCATTGTTTATGAAACTTTTCTCGACACTGGGCGTACGGAATCCTTGGAAATTTTACAATGTGAATTTCGAAACTATAAGGAAGGTCTTGACACCCACGAAGTTTCATTTTTTTTTTATACAAAATCTTTAAAATGTCTGGACGAATTTTTTTAAAACTGAAATTTTCGTGGGTGTCAAGACCTTCCTTATTGCCTCCGTGTTCACGTTATAAAGTTTGAAACGATTTGCTACACCCAGGTTGAAGAAAAGTTTCATCAACGATTGACCTCTCAGATGCCATTTTCACATAATCTTAAGCGCGGGTTTGAGATTTTCATCCTTGACGCGTCGACGCTGCGCCCTTAGTGGGACGGTTCCAAGATGCGCGAGGTGCGGCCCTTAAGGGGTGGCGGGGTTCGGCCGCCATTTTCAATTCTAGACGTTAATAACCGATCGTTTCCCCTCGAAAGAGCAGGTTGGTGGTCTTCCGCTCTGGAGAGACCCAATTACCTCGAACCTCCTCGATTCCGATGCAGGACTCCTTTTTCTCTCAACAGTATATATACTCTTTATTGCCTCGTAATGGCCGCTCACGCATGATCGGGCCACCGGGCGAGCTTTCCATTTGCGACGTTATTTATGACGGGATCAATCAAATTTATCATTTAAGCGGTAGTAAAGCGCGGCCTTACTGCCGGTTTACCCTGGGCATTTATGTCTATATCGTCGGGAAGGATTCCTCGGCTACGAAATACTGTAAATTCACGTATAATCGGAACCTGTTTCGGCTGTGACATAACCGAGCCCGCTGGGCCGACTGTGTTTGCATAACGCGCTCTCGGCTGCAGTTTACTGCCACTTATGCCCGTAAAAGAACATCCCGAGATAGCTTTATCAACGGCAAGACCTCGCGTGGATTTTTCACCCACTTTCCCTGGGAAGGACTGCTTGTTTCTTCTCGAGGAAAGGACCCCCCTTCAAGATGGCGGCCATCGTACGAGGCGAGACCAGGTTACGTAACGAGTGATATCATTCGTTTAGGGCTGGGAATTATTCTTTTATGAGCACCTATAAAAGGTCGAAATCTGGCCGGGTTCACCCGGGCAGTTAAAACGTCGGGGTGGATTTATATCCCGGCGTAAATATATTAGATCCAACGACGCTTCCTCACCTACGAGGTGGATTTTTAATTTCGGTGATAAAGGGAAAAGGGACGAGTCGAAAGGGGCGCGAGGACCCCACGTGGACTCTTTTTTTTTTTCTCGCTCTTAGGTAGGAGATATTCGGCCTCTTCCGGGGAGCTCTCGGCGCTGACAATCGAAGATGCATTTCCGAGGTCGGCGCTCCACTTTTCCCGAAAGCGTGGCGCGTCGGCGCGCGTTCGGGATGAGTCAGTGACTCGCGGGGCCAGTGGCCCCCGCGCGCGAGTAGGCCCGAGTGGGTCCGAGCGGACCCGAACGGGCCTCAGTGAGCCCCGACCCCCGGCGCGTACTTGGTACCGGTTCACTTGCCCCCCGTCCGTGGCGGGCCTACTATCTTCCCGCCGCTTAACGTGCCTCCTTAGTCCAGCCTCCCTAGCGATAAAACGGTACCGCGTGCCGCCGACCCGCGCCAACCTCCGAACCTCGTCCTCTGCAGGTGGAAAATGTGGAGCCGCGATTTTCAAAGAGTCCCATTTTCGAGGCTCCGACAGGGCAACGAGATAAATTTTCGGAGGGTTCCGGGCATCGGTAGCGCTCCACCCCCCGGTTCGTCGGTCCTTCGGACACACCCCATGGTAGCCTCTCGGGCGGTGGTCGGGCCCTGCATCTCGTAACGCGTTAATCTCTCCCAACTGGGACGCGGCACAATGGCCGACATTCAGTCGGGTCGCGGCGGGCCGGATTAAAGGGCGCCGACGGCGCGCGGGTCCCTCGTGAGGCGGTCCCACTGAGCGCGGCGCGCCAACTCGGCGAGGATTAACGACCAATCGGAACTGTTTAACCACCCGAGGCGGTCGGTGGAATTCTAACCTAAGGCCCTGGCATGGTTTGGAGACAGCTTCCTTCCTTGTTTAATCGCGTCGTTTTTCGGACGGTCCTACAGAACGCGTCGCGTTGACGACCAATCGGAATTACCACTCTTAACCACTTGACACAGTTTGATGGAATTCCGACTTAAGGCCCCGACACGCTTTGGAGCGAGCTTCCTTCGTCGTTTCTCATTTTCGGAAAGTAAAGGAACAGCTTGCTTGTCCTCTTTTGGCCTCTGCTACCTTCGCCACTCTTGCACCCCAGTTTTCTCCTCTTTCACCTTTCTTACCCCTGGAAAGGGGAGGTCGCGTTCCGGCGTCATGGATGTCAGGAGAGAAAGGAAGAAATAGCGCAAGGGCCCGAGGGCTTTACGGGAGGCCGGCGGTCCCCAAGGGGGGTGGCGAACCGAAGGGCCCGGGCCGTTTCCAAGTAGCTGCGCAAATCTCGTAGGAAGGGCCCATATAGGGCGGCCGAAAGGGGACGTCGGCATTTCTTTCTACTTTTGACTTTCGACCGGGGCCCGCCGTCGACGCGCCCTATTCCCCTTGTCTAAGCGACGTCTCGTGAGATTTTCGCGAGAAGGGTAAACCCTAAACCTCAAACCATTACACCCTCGACCTGGCTTGACCCTTCGTGGGGTTGCGACTTTGAAAGCCGACACCCTTGAGCAGCGGGATGCTCGGAGCCAAAAAGAAATGTGAGAAACCACGGGGGAAATTGTACATCCGAAAGGACGCAGGAAAGAGAACGACTCGCGAGGAGGTAGAGTGATCACAGGTTAGGGGAAAAAAAAAAATTAAAGCAAAAGGGGAGCTTCATCCGCCTCGGAATCGCTCGAGCGAAGTAGTTTGGGTGTGTTCACGCCCACGCACGGCACGAGCGCGAACGGATAATGAGACGTAAGATCGTTCTGTTAAAATGTCACGACTTCGGCGAGAAATCGTTAAACTCGATCCACACGAATAAAACATCCAACGAATAGAATATCCTTTTCGAAGGGTACTCCTGCGAACCGGCTGAAATTTCAACGCAAACGTCCAACATTTATAAAAATTGACGGAGATTTTTAGACAATTTTTATACACCTAAGTGAAGTTTCACAATAGGAAACCGCGAAATGGAAAAACATCGGTACTTATATCAGCGAAAGAATATCCTGTTACTTTGAATTTCTGATTTTCAAAAAATGTAGGCCGAGACCAACATCTGCCTGTATTTTCCGAATCGATGGTCGATGCTTTGAGGGTTGCGCACCTCCTTAAGTGACTGTTTCTTTTTTCTTTTTGGCCAAGATCCTTAAATGTCAGGGAGAAGGACGGGTGCGCATAGTTGGAGCGAGAGAGCGAAGGAAGGGAGAGGGACGAAAAAGAGGGACCTTATTTCCCTTAAGACTCGCGCGATCTTGGGCCTTATGGGGTTTTACGGCGGTGGGCCGCATCTGCGCGTCGCGGGCCCCGCGTGCGGGACCACCATCGTTGACACGAGATCCTGTTATGCCGTCTGCTATCTCCTCGCGGCCCGGCTCGCGCTATAAAAAACATTAAAAGTACGAATAACATAAATTCGTTAACGTATCCTGGCGAGCTCGGGTGGCGCGACCGGGACCTCGGATTACGGACGTGTGCACGCTCACCTCGAGGCGCGCGCGCGAGAGTGCATCCCAGATATGCGATCTTCTTACACTGCTGATCCGCGTAAGAAGAGTAACCGCGGCGCCTTAAGGTGATGTGAAAGTGGTGTCAAAGAGTCCTCGTTTATGAAAACTCTTCTCCAAATCAAGCGCACCGAATCGTTTCAAACTTTGCAACGTGAATATAGAGGCTGCAAGGAAGATCCGACCCCCCATGGAATTTCAATTGTTAAGAGATTCGCTCCCAGACGTTTCAAAAAAATGGTATAAAAAATGACATTTCATGGGAGTCAGAACCTTCCTCATAGCCTTCATATTCACGGTGTAGAATTTGAAACGATTCGATACATCCAGTTCGGAGAAAAGTTTTCACGAACGAGACCTCTTTGACGTCAATGTCGCGATTAAACCTGTGACTTTTTAGCACAGGATGCTGATCACCGGAATTATTAGCGAGGTGCACTTCAGATTCGATGCGATCGGTCCCATTGTTTCGGTATTCCGTCCAAATTTCCGTCGGCCGAATACTTCAGCCGGTTAGTTGTAATCGTAACGACTCCTTTCCGTGCAGTCGGGGAGCGGCTCGTCGCGCGTCGCCTTAAATTTGCACGCCGCGGCGGAATTACCTTTACAGCCGCGGTAAATCTTTTTCGAGGGCCGGTCCCCTCCCGGTGCCATGTGGTCGACGGGATTCGGCCCGCGTATAGAGTTACCCGAGCTGCCCTCGAGACTTGTACGCGTAGCTAATTGGCTGGAAAACCTGGCTATCCGATACCGCGAGCTACCGCCCCGAAATACGTGAGCGTAATAATCGCGTCCGTATTTTCCTCGATCCATATCCCCCGGGGCTAAGAGTACCCGAGAGATAGAGCCCCGGGGTACGTCGGTTGGTCGGCTCTCTCCGTCGCTCCTTTGTGCGCGCCGCCGCGGCCCTCGGTCCCTTTCGGTCCCTCTCACTCCCTCCCGTCCCTCCTGCCGGCCGGTCGGTCGGGAAAGATAGGCATTGTTGCGGGTGGTCCGCGCGGAGCACATTGTCGGACCGGCCACCAGGTAGCGTGCGGCGTTGCCGCTCGCGATGTTGCGCCGCTCGCCGGCCTTTATGCGCGCGCGCGCGTCGCCCGTCCCGAAAACCGCGCCGAGTTCTCAGGGTGGTTCTGACGTAACCTCGGTTGTTGCAGGGCAAGGCGGAGGGTCAGAGGTCGGCGGTGTGGATCAGGGCCCGGCTGCAGGACCAACTGAGCCAGCTCGGCTACTTTCTCCAGAGGCACGCCGGCAAGGTCCTCTTCGTGGCGATACTCGCCCTCGCCACCTTCTGCGTCGCCCTAAAGTCGGCCCAAGTGCACAGCAAGGTCGAGCAGCTCTGGGTACAAGGTAAGCTCGCCATGAAATGCCATAAAACGCCTTAAAAAATGAGAAAAAAGCCCTCGCGCCGATACCTAATTTCCGCACCAACTGGGCCGTCAATATCTCGCGATACGAGAATGGAATTGAGACAATGGGCACATGATGTGCATCGTAAGCAAGAGCAAGTGAGGGTCAGCTATCCAGTTGAGCCCGGTTTTTATTTCCGCAGTAACTTGACCTTAACTTGAACCTAACTTAATTGTACACTGTGTGGAATTTATGGGGAGCGTATATGATTTACTTATTCCCTCTAACCTTTGTCCCGATCCGCGCCGCCCTCCGTGCGACACCGACGCGGGCGGCGAGATTTCGACCACGGCATCGGAACGGAAAGGAAAGGCGATCGCGGCGCCTCTAGTCGGCGTTTCCGGTCTCTCGATGACCGTTATAAACGCGCGAGCACGCTCCGGCATCTCGGCAGGATTTGCTCTCGAACGTCTATATCCCGAGAGGGGCGAGGGTTCTCTCTTCGCCCTTAATTTCTGGCGTTGCGTTTTTCGGGCCGCAATGGCGGCCGCGCGCCTCGGGGTTTTCCTCTCGCGGCGCGCGCAGAACTGTCGCTAATGGCGCCTGTCACTCACCGGGAGCGAGTCGGACGCCCCGCGCGTCCCGCGATGTATTCTCGTGCGTTCGCTCGCGGCGGAACACAGAAAAACGGCAGGGACAAAAGGAACGTCGCGAGCCGTACCCCCGGCACGCATTAGTTGCGCCTTGGGTGGCCTCTATATTTATCCACGACTCGATGTTAATTCAAACGCTCTCCGCGACGGGCCGCCGCGGAGCGGCGCCACCGTCGCCCCTCCCTGCCTCGCCGAGCTTCCTCCCCCGCGACTCCGAGTCTCTGACTGCGCTCCACCTTTCCTCCCTCTCTTTGATCCACTCGCCATGGTCTTTTCTCCGTTTCCTCGGAAAGTACGGTAATTAAAAGCAGCGGCTGAAATCCGAAAGTCTCCCCGACTCGTGTACGCGCGTACAGTTCAATCGACCAATCAACCGTTCTCGTGCATTGGATACGTGAGATTACACGCGTAGACGAGATTACACGTCCCGACACGACGCCTCGGAGAGATTATACGTCACGACGCGACTTCTCGGCGAGATTTTACGTCACGGCGCGGCGAAAGCGACCCTCGGGGTTAACCCTTTTAGTGGCGGACATCGATACATCGTCGTGCGACAAATGTCCAACGATTTCGGTCGGCACTAAAAGGGTTCAAGCGATATGAAAGTAGCATCAAGGAGGTGTTTCCGTTCGCGAAACTTTTCACTGAACTGGGTGTATGGACCCATGAAACTGGCCATCTCGCCCGACGGCTTTCCCTTGGGGGAGGTGGGCAATCACCGCCGCGCGTTTCCCGGGTGACAGACCAATCGGAAGGTGCGGGCCGGCGCCGTGTTGCCGCGTGCACGTGACGCGCGAAACCGATCGCGCGGAGAGATCGATGCCGGATATCCGCGAGCGACGGCTCGAGGGATGCGGGCCCACTGTCTCTCGTCGACTCTGTCGAACATAATAGTCCACGCCCGTACGACAGCCCGCGGCTGGACTCAATGAGTCACGACGTCGCAGGTTCGCTCGCCGGTCGAGCCTCCCCTGATTCGAGGGAACGTGCCAAGTGCGCCGCCATCTTGGCCCGGTAGAGCGGTCCGTTTTTCACGGCGACGCGGCCGCGTTATTTTAGTTCGACGTGCCCGGCTAATCCCGCGATCGTATTTCCGTCGGTTCGTTTTCTTTTTCTCTAGATCCCATGGGAACGTCGGCCGAACTCGTGAGCACGTGGCCGGGGACCACGTGGTCGATATGCATTCGGATGCACGTGCCCACTGTGCAGGGTCATATGGATACAAATACCCGCTTAAGGTCGATTTACATGCGTGCAATCCGTATCCATTCCTTTCGATCCATCGAAAAGGATATAAAGTAGCTAGTCTCGCCCTGAAACTGCCGGAACACTCCGGATACTGAACTGAACCAACACGGAATGGATCGAATGCGGATAAATCGACCTTTAAAGGTTAGCCCCGCGCCGACGCGAGTGACACTCGGTGACGTCTCTCTCTCTCTCTCTCTTCATCTCCCTTCCTGGATATCTTGAGGGCTGCTCTTCCCTTGGTTTCTTTCCCGAGGGGGAGGGGGAGAGGAGATAGGTTTTACAGACTATTCCAGGAACGACGGTCGGTCCTTTGTAAACGCCCAAGTGGTGGCCGAGTCGTTAAAACCACTTGGTTTTCGTACACCCCGGGATTTCGGGGCCGACGTCTCTCCCCGGCCTCTTCTCTTCCGAGATGAAATATCGAGCTCGCGCATGGACCTTCGATCAGTCGGTCAACCATGGATCAGAATTACTTTCGAGCTTCCAGATCTCTCGCACTGATACAACGTATCGATCGCGTGCGATGCAAATTTCTTAGCGGTCGCGTCCCCGGCGATACCCACGCGAGACTCGTTCCCGGCTCGTTCGCTCTCCCCTAAAATTAACACCTAATTTTTTCCCGCTCCTCTTTTCGAACCGAGCACGTCGCACCTCCCGAACAGCGAGGAGAGGGGACGCCCTCGTGGCCGCTAGACGCGAGGCCGATACGTGGGATTCTTTGTTACACGACGCGTCGCCTCGCCTCGGTAAAAAAGGTGCCCCGGTAATCGCCCGTTCGTGTTCGGTCCAATTAGGCCAAGCCTACAGGGCGCTTCACGGCGACCGTCCCCGGATCGCTCGGATCGGTTATCGCGCCTCGGTGGGCCTTAATCGCGATCTTAGCGGCAATTACGCGCGCGATTCGCCCCGCGAATCGCCGATCGTCCGGTTTCTCGAGGCGCCGCGTCATCGTCATTCGTCCCACCGAGGACTGCCGGACAGTTTCCACCGAGGGGCTATTCCTTCAGAAATCGGTGAAAATCTTTGCGAAACGTTTGCCTTTGACTTCGTATGATAAACAACTATGCGATTCGGTAGCAAGGGACCGTCGGCCTTAAAAAATTGTGAGAACGTTTCGGTGATTTCCAACCATTTTCCAGGGATTTCTGTTTGCAATTTACAGCTGATTTTAACGTATTATTAAACTCTACGGTTTCCTGAGTGAATACCCCCTTCGGTTTCCCCTCACTGTGTGGTGGAGACGTTGACCGAAATTCGATCAATATTTGGAGAAATTTAGGGGAAAATCGCCCCTCGTGGCGCGATCGATTTCCTTCTCCTGTATATTCGTATCCTCTCTCGCGATTACGGAAACACTGATTAACCCTTTTAGCGCCGACCGAAATCGTTGGCACTTATCGCAAGACGATAAATCGTTGTCCGGCACTGAAAAGGTTAATTTTACCGATAAATCTCGATCTTAATGACAAGGCCGGATTCTTTGGATGCATTTCGCTTTCACGGCGATCGCGTATGACGCTATCGAGGCATTGCAGTTATTCTCGTTAAACGGGACTTGTCGAGTGATCGAGGCTTTCTGTAAGGGCCTGTATCTCGAAAGAGGAGCGCGCCTCGGTGCGACGAGGAGAGACAGAGGACGAAGGCACGACCGTGCACGAGGGCCGGTCGACTGCTTACATCTTCATTAGGCCCCCATGCCTCGCCGGGAGGGAGCGAGAGAGAAGGGAAGGGAGAGGAAGAGAGCGAGCCCCTGCGGGGCCCGCCGAAGACGAGAGAGTCGGAAGACCGCGTCCAGAGACCCACCGGGAATCTGTTGTTGTTGCACCGACGGCCGGACGGACGGACGGAGGGACGCGTACACAGAGGATCTCATCTCTCGTTTACTCGGGCATCGCCCGCCGGCTGCGAGCGGTGCCCCGTAAACGATCGTTTACCTACCTGTCGCGGCACCGATACCGCGGACGTCCCGCCGCGGAATGCGTCGGATCGGGCATCGGCGGTGAAGCGAGTCTCAAGTCGCGAGTAACGCCGGAAGCCGATTGGCTGGCCGGCGGACCAATCGGGGCCGCGTGAGGGTTGCCGACGCGCTTGCATGCGCGGTCGACTTGGCTTTCGTCAGATCCGCGTCGGCTGCGGTGGAGGGAGGACGCGTGGATCTCCGGATTCCAGGAGCCCGGGGAGGAGGGGCGGGAGATGAGGGGGGGGAGAGACCACCCCGATGCACGGCGGGTTTCAAAATTAGAATTCCGCGGCAGCGGGCCGGCGCCAGCCGGCGCGCTCGTCTCGGGCGTGCCCCGGGGCGAGTCGGCGCGGCTGAGAGCCCCTGGGATCGGACGGGCTCGGTTCCGGTGAATGGTCGAGGTGGGTGGCCCGCTCGGGCTCCGTGTGCGCGGCCCGGCCAACCAGCCGAGCACCGGTGGGCCCGCGTGCCTGAGCGGCCCGGTCTCGGCGGGCCGCGGAGAGCGCTTCAAAGAGCGCCCCGAGGAGAGCCCGAGCTCGGCCGGCCTCGGCTAACCTCGGCCGAGCTCGGCCCAACCTCGGGCCCTGCGCGGTCGGCGCGTACCGCTGCGCCGCCACTCCGTCGAGGGCCGGCCGAGAGAGCTCGCCGAGCTCTCCTCCGGACCGGCGCGGGCGAGGAGGCCCTTGCTGGACCACTACTATCCGTCCGGTGGGCATCAACTTCGAAAGCGCCGAAAGGGTTTGGGCCTCGGCCCGGCCTTCGTCGAGGAGGCCCGCGAGCACCAGGGCGGATTCGACGGGAGCTTCTTAATTGGCAATTTGTATATACGGATATAGAGTAGACCCGCGACCGGAGATATACCTGCAGCTGCAGGGGCTCCCAACCGAATGCGCTTACCGTCCCTTCGTCTATTCGTTTCCACGTTCGAGAAGGTTCCCGGCGAGGCCTTGCCGAGCTCGCCCCTGTCACCGCCCCAGCAGAATGGATCCAACGGAAGAGGGCGGGACCGGGGCACGCGAGCCAACGTCTTCCCCCGCCGTTAAACTGTCGGCACGGCCTGCATGTCGACGAAAACGTCCCTCGGGCCTTTCGAGGAATTCGGGAAGTCGACCGGCCGAGGCGACGGCTGACCGGAACTCGCGGCGTTCTTCTATCCCGCGACACCACCATCTTTGATTCTCAGCTGATCCTTGCCTCGTGGAGCAAGTCTCGCGCGTGCTCCCGGCCTAGACGGACTTGAAAATAAATAAATAAATAAATAGACCGATCCTCGATCGAGGGCAGGACTCGCGGACTCTTTTCCTGACCCGGTCGGCTCTTTTTGCCGCCGGGCCGGACATTCCTTTCTGCGACGTCGATCCTCCGCCATCTTTCCGATCGACCGGCGCTCTCCGCTCTCCTCTGGGGCCACTTTCTCCTCCGCGCTCGCCCCGCCGCCACGTGAGGATCATTTCCGAGATTAACGCGAGACGTCGTTATGCCTAATAAACCGCGAGTTACGGGCGGCGGTCGTCTAAACTGGCTTATTAATTAGCGCCGACGAGAGAGCGGTTTCGCAAGGTACCTCTCTCCAACGGGAGGCGCCGGACGTTGCGCCTGCTTTCCTTGGACCTGAATCTTTCCCGGGGCAGGAGGAACGAACGGACCGCTCCCCGTGTGGCGTGATTATGCGAGGCGTCCTCCTTTTTTTGGAACCGCTCCTTGGGAAAGATTCTCGAGGCTTCCGGGAAATCGGGTAGTCGTGGTGGGCCCGTGGGCGGTTCGGCAGCCGGCAAAGTACGCGTCCTACGGATAGAATCTTTGATTTATAACCCAATAACGAACGACTTACGATCTTACTCGAGCCTGAGGAAGGGAGGAAGGAATGGAAGGGAGAAAGAGAGACGTCCCGCCGGATGCGCGAGCCTGTCGAGAGATCGACAGGATGTGACGTGGTTCCCTCCGGTGTCGTGTACGGTGTCGAACTTTAGACCGAGGGTGGAAATTGTGGTAAATCATTTATATTAATGAAGAGCCAGTGTATACCGGAAAGAGTATAAAGCTACTTACGACAATGGCATAGATGTTACCCGGAGATGCAACCACGCCTCTAGGTCAAATTGCACGCCAAATACGGTACGAATTCGAAGCTTCGTTTAGGAAGGGAAATACTCGTAGAAGCATTTGCACCTGAATATTTGAATTTATGTATGCCCTTAGGGTAGGTATTTGTTGCATCGCGTGGAAAATTAAAAGCTTTATATGACGAAGTAAAAATACTACGACCTGTCTTGTAACGTTTAATTTTTCCGATATAAACGATTTTGGCAGGCAAATGACAGGACGATGCTCGGAAACGGCACCCTTGTCTCACGCGAGCACGTGGGAACGTATAAATCTGCTCCTCTTCTCTTCGGCATTCTTCGGCATTCTTCGGCTCGGTTCGTGGTTTGCGCTCGTGCGGTGCGGCGTTGCGGTTATCGCGCGCACTTCTCGCCCGGGTGCCGCACCGGCGCGAGCTCTCGGTCGGGAAACTCCGGACAGGAGGGACGCGCGCACCTGGGTCGCGCGCCGGCCGAAACGAGGGAAAAAGAAGACGCGCGGCGTCTCCCTCGGGGGCATCGAAAATGGAGAAAAAGGAGATCGAGCCACGCCGCGGATAACATAACGAAACAATGGAGCCAATGTCGGACCGCCCGGTGCTGAATGGCCAGTGGCCGAGAGAGAGAGGAGGAGAAAGAGGGAGAGAGGGTGAGCGGTGCGGAGGCGAGGCCGAGAGAGAGCGGCCGACAGGGGCAGCTCGCAGCGGGCAATTACGGTAGCCGGAAGGGGACAGACGGGAGGGCCCTCTCTCTCCCTGTCTCTCTCCCTCCCTTGGCCCGCGGAAGGGAGAGACAGGGACGGAGAAATAATTACAGAGACGCCCCGTCGATAAATCAAGTCGCTCTCCATCCCTCTTCCGCTCCCTCGTGGCTCGATCCTCTTCTCTCTCGCTCCCCCGGCCGGGCCCCGCGGTCCCTTCCTTGCCGACTCCTCGGGGTCCCTCCGCTGGTGCGCCGTTTCTTGCTTCGTAGAGCGGAGTAGTGTCTTTATTACGGGAGGCTCCGCTGCCCGCATTCTACAGGCTGATTCATCCTCGCGGACGAGCGAGGGTGCTCCTCCTCCGGGGGACGGGACCGAATGGGAAACGAAGCCATGTCCTTCCCGGAAGCTATCGAGAACTTGCTAACGGATCGATTCAAATAATAAATATATACATGTATATAAATATGTCGCGAACTGCTTGCCAGAGACTGTAGATGAAATCGTTGAATAGGGAACATTTATAGCTTTCTTTACAAAATATTCTCCGTAAATTAGCAAATGTATTTGCTGCAGCAGCCAAAAAGAATATTACAACTATGAATAGAATTTGTGTTGCCCCCGTGAAAAGATCGTTTTTTCTTTGCTGCCAAAGTAACGAAAATGTTTCTGGTCCATTTTCAAGTGTTCACGTTTGTTTCTGCAAGTGAAATTTCTTGCAATGACCGCGAATTTTTTTTCTGCGGGTAGATATTAAAATATATCCATCTTAAAATTATAGAATTTGCCGTTATGATACCCACTGCCGTGCCTACGGAAGTACCTATAGACGTATCGGTGACTTAGCGCGAAACTCTACCGAGTCACCTGATCGCCCCTGAATGCTAGCCGGAGACCGGGGGTGTCGATGCTGCGCGAAAGCAGGCCATCGCGAGAGGACCTCTTTGTGCTCGTGCTTATCTCTTTCCTTTAGTCGACACATTTAAGGGCAATTATAAATTTGTCCGTCGCCTCGGCCGACGGGTTGAGAGCCGCTGGAGCGGAGCGAGCCGGGTGGTCCCGAGGGCCTTGCCGTAGCGCCGCAGCGCGCAGAGCCGTAGCGGAACGAGCAAATACGTCGTCGGCATTTTTGACGGTGAAATCCGACTTGGCGGGGCGCGACGTCCGTCACCCCTGCCCTTGGCCAATTATGCTCGGGAGTGGTCGGAAGGGATTTGGAAAATCCACCGCCAGGGCGGCCGTCGAACCAAGAACGAACACCGCTAATGAATCGAACGGGTCGGCGCCTAACGCGCGCGAGAAAGGGGGGCCCAGTTACCCCGTTATCACGCTTGAATTAATGCAAATTATTCCATTATATCGTGGTTTATCTTGCAGAAGGCGGAAGGCTGCAGAGGGAGCTGACGTACGCCTCGGAGGCCCTGGGCGAGGCCGCCGCGTCGACGCACCAGCTCGTCATCCAGACGCCGAGGCACTCCGGGGCGAACATCCTGCATCCCGCCGCCCTGAAGGAACACTTGGCGGTCCTCAAGGCGGCCACCGAGGTCACCGTGCACCTGTTCGAGATGTAAGCTGCCCCGGTTATTAATAATGCCGCGCGATAAGCGCGCCCCTAGCGGGGGTCAGGGCTCCCGAGCACCCGGCCGCCATCTTGGATCCGTCGTATCGTCCGATATACGGCGGATCTCTTTTCGTCGTTTCTGTTTTTTTTGCAAGGGTCTCGGGAGTCTTCACCCGATTTTCGGTTTTCTCCTCGAGGTTCGATGCCCCCTGTACTCATATGCGTGTACTTTGTCTCGTTTACAGCACGTGGAGGCTAAAGGACATGTGTTACGCGCCGAGCATACCCAACTTCGACATGCACTACATCGACCAGGTAATTCGAGCCACCGGAGACGCAACTTTACAAGCCCGACGCGCATGCGTCCGCATTTCGAGCCTAGGCTCGTTCTATGAGAGGGCGCTTTCTTTGAAACGTCGGTTGATTCTTTTCCTGGATCGTGCAGTAGGAGCGAATCACGGGGGGAAAAAGGATGTTTCGAGGGAAACCGCGGAAAATCGATGCCGCAAAAAATGGCTCGATCTCTCGTAACGAAACGGACCTCGGGCTCAGGCACGGGTAGATGCACGTGAGACGCCAGCGAGCACGCAGAGGGGACTAAACTAAATAAGCGGAGAGGCAATTAGCTTCGCGTAATGACGGGGTGCGGCCGCGCTTCCCTCTCTATTCCTTTCTCTCTCGCTCCCTCCACGGCGGTGTCATGTGTGGTCCGGCCCTCTCTCCTTCTTTCTCTCTCCCTCTCTCTCCCACTCCCCGTCATTATACGCAAATGCGACCGAGCGCAGTAAATACCCGAGCGAGCACCGAGGAGACCCGAGAGGACGCTCTCGGGGAGGGCCGAGCGAGGAACGTCCTGTAATCTGCCGCTTCCGGTTTCTCGAGCCGACTCTCCGTCCCCCTGTCTCTCTCTTCCCCCCCCCCCCCTCGAGCCAGCCTTCCGAAAGGTATTTTCCTTTCCTCCATCGGGAAGACGCGGTGAGCCGGACGGCGATGCGCTCGCGTCGTCGAAGACGTCCTCGAGAAGGGGTTGAAATTAAGGTGGCCTGAAAGCGGCATCCGAGGTGTTTTGTTTATGAAACTTTTCGTCAAACTAGGTGCACCGAATCGTTTGAAACTTTACCATGTTAATGTGGACGCCTTAAAGAAGGGATTGACTCGCGGGAAATTAAATTTTTTTGCAAAAATTACGAGATCCTTCATTAAAGGGAAAGGTTCAGAGAATAAAATTTCATGAATTTCGGAACCTTCCATAGGGCCTCCAAGTTCCTGAGATGAAATTTCGAACGATTCGGTACATCCAGTTCGGAGGAAAGTTTCGCGAACGAGACCCCTTTAGCTCCATTTTTATGCCAACTTAATGGAGGTGATGTAAATCGGTAAGGGGAGAAATAGGGTAAAGTCCCGTCGAGAAACTTGATCGACGTTGGTAAAGAAGATTTTTCTAAGTACCCACGTTGCCGACGTTCGTTTTAATATTGACTGCTGTGTCGAATCATATTGAGTATTGTACTAAATGGCATACTCCATCTGTCGTTTTCTGGTCTGGGTTAAGTTGACATTTTTTTTTCGAAAATCCAAATTTGGAACGTATCAGGATAATTCCTAGGTGCTCACGAGTCACCCGTAAAAGTTTCACATGGGTCGATACAAACCCCTAAAAATAAGCGTTTTATTCGAGTCGATTGATTTGAGGGGGGTTTCACTTCACCTTAAGCTGACATTGCGAGAAATAAAATTAGAGCCACGAGTTAATGCGGGTGAGTAATCTTGCACCGAGTCGGTCGGTGCTCGTGGGTGCATTGCGAGTGCATCGAGGGCGGGGGGGGGGGAAACGCTCTCGTCGGGGGAGATGGCATCGTCCGCACGCAGCCTTCGCTCATGAAACGCGTTTTGAAGAGTCCTTCCTGGAAGCGGAGAAAAACCTAATCTACGGTAATCTCCCCTCGCCGGTCTCGCTGGTGCGACAGGGTTATCGAAAGATAGACTGGCCGCTCTTCTGTTTCCAGAATCCCCTGGGTGGTCCACGTTCGCCTCCTGCTCGACCTCTCCCCTCTCAACGCCGTGCAAAAGGACCGCTGAGTCGGTCGCTAATTTCTGCGTTTCGCTCAAATCGTCGCGCTTTATCGCCCCGCGTGCGCCGTCCTTCTCTTTGCACTCGCGCCTCGCGATGCACTCTAAAGGCAGTGGCGCCTCGTAGCTATTCACGAAGGTGCGATGTACGACGCTTCTTTCTTTTATTTTGCAGATCTTCGATAATATCATCCCCTGCGCCATTATCACTCCACTGGACTGCTTCTGGGAGGGCAGCAAACTCCTGGGCCCCGAATATCCTGTACATATGCCGTAAGCAATCGATTCGAAGCTAAACTCGGAGCGGTTTTAATTGGCGGAGGAATTATCGCCGGCCAGGACGGCGGTGTCCACGATTAAAATCGCCCCAGGTCGAGGGGATGCGTTGGCGTCGCGAATGACCGAATTTGGTTTGTCGCCGACAGCGGGGGCCAGACCAACAAGCCGGTCCAGTGGACCAACCTGAACCCTTCCGGGATGCTGGAGGAGATGAAGAAGATGTCGTTCGCCTTCCCCTTCAAGACTCTGGAGGATTACATGAAGCGGGCCGGCATAACGAATGGATACCAGAGCAAGCCTTGCCTGGACCCCACCGACCCGGATTGCCCCGAGACCGCTCCCAACAAAAAGTCCCAGCAGGTAGGTCTCCCAGGATTCAGCCTCGACTGGGTTTCGAGGAAGAACCTCTATATTTTCCCTCCTGACGGTCGCCGGAAAATTTACGGCCACGCAGCGACGACTTCGTCTGCTGCAAGTGTCCCGCGATGGGTGGCAGCGGAAGCGCGCGCCTCTTATCCGAAAATAATGCGACTCTCTCGACCGCACCGGTCGCGATTTGCGAACGTGCATGCGACGAGGTCTTGGAAGTTTTGCGCAATCGACGTACTTGGAATTCGTCGTGGAGGGATAAAATTCGGCAGTCGACGAGAGGCGTTTGACGCCGGCAGACTCCTCGGCTTTGCCGAGGCCGACGTTCCCGGACGACGTGTCCGGCGTACGTGCTCGGAGATCGTTGCGCTCGCCGAGAGACATTGTGAAAGTCTCGAAGCGGCCGATGCCGCACGCGAGGACCCCCGCCGGAATGGCAAGTGGTCACTTGAGATTCTCTCAATGAAGAGCCCCTTCCTTCTTCGTCATTCGAGGCGCGGAACCCGCTCTTGCCGGAATCGCCAATCGCGCCGATCGGCACCTTTGCCTCGCGAATTTTACTCCCGAGGCCTCCTCGCTGCTTCGTGGGAATTATCTGCGGGTGAGCTTTCGGTTCCGCGAAATCGACAAATCTTGTATCTCGGTGGAAAGATTCGCCAGGTAATTACGTCCTCGCTGACGAATGCACCTCGTTGCGGAATAAAGTAGAGATTAGCTCGCAGCGAGAGCCGGATGAGCGCAATTGATCGTCGTCGGGTCGCGCCGCAAGCTTCTTCTCGGACTCTGCACGCCGACTCAGCGCGCTGCACTCGTCTCCCCCGGGGGGTGCGGCGGGAAAACGTAAATCAATTAGACGACCATTAGAATCCATTAATCGGGCCTGATCAGCCGTCGCGGATCCCGGTAATGGGCATTCGAGTCGAGTCTCGAGACTCGCGCATACGTGCCGCGCGTTAGAACAAGAGGATTCGCATGACGTGCGTCATTATTGCGCTACGCCGGTGGTCTCGTCGTGAGTATATTACGCACCCGTCGTTTCGCCGGCATTAACATAAGAGCATGCGCGTACATACCCGGTACATATGTGCCCCAGCGTGTGCGCGAGCACGCGCGTTATTGCCGCCAGTCGGTACCACTTCGGCTAAGGACTCTCCAGGAGAATCAGTGGCGCAAGTGTTTGCACGCGAGAAGGCCTGTGTACGAGTGAGTACGAGTACGTACCGGTACACGGGCATTTACTCCGCTACGTGCGCGTACACCCGCGCCACGGGTGGTCCTCGACATTCGCGAGATGTCTCCGGGATATTAAGATCTCGAACACGCAACTGCTAATAGTTACCATTTGTCTGGGAAACGTGGAGGTACTCGGTCGTTCCTTCTCTTCCTTTTCGTCCTCCGAGGTCATGAAGAAATCTCGCGGGCATATGTGGAAAGTTATATAATTTTCGTATTTACGTGTTTTCGTATTTTCGTATTTTCATATTTTCATATTTTCATATTTTCATATTTTCGTATTTTCGCATTTTCGCATTTTCGCATTTTCGCATTTTCGTATTTTCGTATTTTCGTATTTTCGTATTTTCGTATTTTCGTATTTTCATATTTTCATATTTTCATATTTTCGTATTTTCGCATTTTCGCATTTTATTTTCGTATTTTCGTATTTTCGTATTTTCGTATTTTCGTATTTTCGTATTATCGTATTATCGTATTATCGTATTATCGTATTATCGAACTCTGAATGAAAAATTACGCTCGAGATGAAATGAAAACACGGGCACGCGGATAAGAGGGAATTTTATTCCAGCGGGACGTTTCAACGCTTTGTCGATCGCGGGAGATTTTTTAAGAAACTTTTTTAGCGTCAGTACGGTAAGTTCGATTTTTGCGACGGTCGCTTAAGAGAAAAACGGTAAAATGTTTCTTCATTTATGAACAGGTGGTAGCATAGTTGGCAAGATGGTAGGCCCCGGGACGCTGGAGCATAGGTTCGATGTCTACTTCACGTTTTTTTTTTCTTTTCAATCTTTCATACGTATGATATGGAAATTTATATCTACGTAAAAAGAAATGCTGATAATAAGAGATTACCCGTTTTCGATGAAACATTTGAAACACCATTAATTCTATGCCTTTCGGGGAATCGCGAGTAGACGGTACAGCGGATAGCGGAATTCAAGAGGGAATTTTCCGGATTGGCGGACGAGGGGAGGGACGGAGAGCTCCAGAGCCATTAGAGGATAGTGGACCTGGTGCACCTGGTGTACCCAGTACTCGAGACCGGAGCGCCGCTCGCGCCATTTTCCGAGCGTCTCCGATGAAGTTATTAGGCCGCTCGCAGCGTCGACCAGCTGCGCGGCCCTTTTTGCGACCGACCAGGAGAGCAATCTTCCCTCTCGTTCCGCGCGTCGCATTCTTGGCCGATTATCGGGACTCGGTCGTTTAATTGCCGCGGCGACCGGCGTCGATTCCGCCGCCGCCACGAGGGACTCAAAATCCGCGCAGGTGACAATTAAATCGGCATTTTTCCCCGCTCGCGGCCGACAAGAAAATCGCAAGGACTCGGGTCGCGGTCGCCGACGACTCCTAGAAGATCCGATTATTGCGGCTAAGGATTGTCAGAGGTGGCGAGGCGATTTTCTGGCTCTCCGGTGAGAGGAGACGCGTTTACGTCCTTCAATGGGACCGGGTGCATGGGTGCATAAGCCATGGGATAATCTCCCTGGGTGGGCCGCCAGGGCCGCATTCGGCGCAGGGTGCCCAGGGTCGCACTCGTCGCTCGGCCTCGTCGAGTAAAAACCGGAAGCCTCTTCGCCGAGGCCACTTTTTCCCTTTTCTCGCTTCCTCCTTTTCCCCCTTTACTGCGCGCGATTTATGCAAATTCGCGGCGTTTCGTTCAACGGAAAGCGGGGTACTCGAAGACGGAGCGCCGCCTCTTCGTCGCCGACACCGTAGATTTTTTATCGGGCCGCGACCGATACGCTTGGAAAAGATGGATTCTTGAGGTTTGGGGTAGAGCGGTAAAAAGGCGCGATAGCTCTTGGGAGAGGCCGGACCTCCCGGCGAGATTTTACGGGCCCTGGAGAGAGGGTTCAGGATTTCGGTGACCTTTCCTTTCTCTATGGCTCGGGAACCCTTTTCCGTCCTCGTCGAATCGATGCCTCGACTACCTCTCGGAATTCCTAGACCCGAAAGGCACGCGAAGCCCTCTCACCGTGGATTCCTCTCGTTAGATTTCAGAAGTGCCCGCATTTACACCAGGAATTTCTCTCCTTAGATTCCAGATATGCATGTATTTCGAATCCACGCATTTTCACCGGGAATTCCTCTCGTTAGATTCCAGATGTGGGAGCCGAGCTGACCGGAGGGTGTTACGGATTCGCCGCCAAGTACATGCACTGGCCGGAAGAGCTCGTGGTCGGCGGTGCCAAGCACAACAAGACGGGCCACCTAACCAGGGCCGCGGCCCTGCAGACCGTAGTGCAGCTCATGGGCGAGAGAGAGCTGTACGACTTCTGGGCGAACACGTACAAGGTGCACCACATAGACTGGTCCCAGGAGAAGGCATCCGTAGTCCTGGAGACGTGGCAACGGGCTTTTAGCAACCAGGTCAGGAGGCAGCTCAACGGGAACGGGTCCGCTCCGTACAATCTGTACGCTTTCAGCACGACCACCATGAACGACATCCTCGGGAAGTACAGCGAGGTCTCGCTAATGAAGATCGCCATTGGGTGCGCGTTGATGGTAAGGGCGAACGTCCGTCTATTAGGGATTCCGGTTCCTTGGGTTTGGCATCGACTGGAAGTCTCACTTTTTAACGTTTCAGCTGCTGTACGCGGGCATAGCTCTGCTCAGATGGAAGGACCCCGTGCGTTCTCAATCCGGCGTGGGAATAGCCGGAGTGATGTTGGTGTGCGCAACCGTGGCTGCCGGGCTGGGATTCTGCGCGCTGTTGGGGATCCCCTTCAACGCCGCGACGACTCAGATCGTACCGTTCCTGGCGCTGGGATTGGGGGTGCACGATATGTTCCTCTTGACCCACACCTACGCCGAGTTGTCCGTGAACGAGGTGCCGAGTTGTGAGCAGACCGGCGTGGTCCTGAAGCGAACGGGTCTCTCGGTTCTTCTAACGGGACTCAGTAACGTGTCGGCCTTCTTCGCGGCGGCGATAATCCCGATCCCGGCGCTCAGGGTCTTTTCCCTCCAGGCCGGGATCCTGATTCTCTTTAACCTGGCGGCGATGCTGCTGGTCTTCCCCGCGATGGTCAGCTTGGACCTGAGGAGACGCAGGTCGGGTCGCTCGGATGTTTTCTGCTGCTGCCTCCCAGCGGTGACCGGCAACAAGACCCACTGTGGGCGGAGGAGCAACGGCACGGCCAAGCACACGGTCACCAGGGCGATTCCGCCCGAAAGGAGAGAGACTTGTACGCAGATATTGACTCCTCAGAACCATCGAAACGAGCCGTGGATCGGAGGCAACGCGATCGACGTCGAGTCCGAGAAACCGTGCACCGAGGAGGACACTCTGACCGGATGCAGCCAGGACGATTGTCTCAGTTTCTCCCTCACTCAGCTGGCGGCTAGACATTATGCTCCCTTCGTGACCAGACCGGCTACCAAGGTCTTCGGCATGATGCTACTTGCCGGGGTCCTGGGTGGGAGCATCTGGCTCGCTATGAAGGTGGACGACGGCTTGGAGCTGACGGATCTGGTGCCCCAGAACTCCGACGAACACGCCTTCTTGGCCGCTCAGGCCAAACACTTCGGCTTCTACAACATGTTCGCCGTGACCGGCAGGGATTTCGAGTACCCCAACAACCAGAGACTCTTGTATGAGTATCACGACGCTTTCATGAGAGTCAAGAACGTTATTAAGAACGACGACGGAGGGCTTCCAGAGTTCTGGCTGGGTCTCTTCAGGGACTGGCTCAAAGGCCTCCAGGGCGCCTTCGACAGGGACTACCGAAACGGGTGCATCACCCAGGAACGGTGGTTCAGGAACGCCAGCGACGAGGCCATCCTTGCGTACAAGCTGCTCGTGCAAACCGGACACGTGGACAACCCCATAGACAAGACTCTGGTCACTCAGGTGAGACTGGTCGACGCAGAGGGCATCATCAATCCCAAGGCCTTCTACAATTATCTCAGCGCCTGGGCGTCCAACGACGCCCTCGCCTATGGAGCCTGCCAGGCCAACTTGCGACCGGAACCTAGACAGTGGTTCTACACCAACGATCACGAGCTCAAGATCCCGAAGAGCATGCCTCTCACCTACGCGCAGATGCCGTTCTATCTGCACAGGCTGACGGAGACCAGGGACATTACCGAGCTGATCGGTAGCGTCCGGAACCTCTGCAGGAAGTTCGAGGAACGCGGCCTGCCGAACTTCCCCTCGGGCATTCCTTTTCTCTTCTGGGAGCAGTACATGGACCTGAGGAGCTGTCTCGGCATTGCCCTCTTGGCTGCCCTGGGAGCCAGCGTGGCCGTGGTCGGAATATTATTGTTAAACCTTTGGGCAGCTTTGTTGGTCGGCACTGCGCTAGCTGGAGTCGTTCTCCAATTATTGGGTATCATGGGACTCTGCGGTATCAGGCTCAGCGCGGTACCAGCTGTTCTGCTGGTAGTGAGCGTTGGAATTGCCGTGCACTTCACCGTCCACATCTGTTTGGTTAGTACGAGATTAATTGCCTGTCGTATTTACTTTGAAATATAGACATTGATAGAAATTTCACGCTCGATTTTCATATCCCATTTCAGAGCTTCGTAACGAGCATCGGAAGCAGAGATCGGCGGATCCGACTGGCCTTGGAGCACATGTACGCCCCCGTGATCCATGGGGCCTTGACAACCTTGCTGGCCGTGGTGATGTTAGCCTTCTCCGAGTTCGAATTCATCGTCCGCTACTTCTTCCTGGTCCTCCTCTGTCTGATTGGTGTCGGCCTGGTAAACGGCCTCTTCTTCTTTCCGATTCTGCTTTCGTTGATCGGTCCCTCGCCCGAGGTGATCCCGAATGAGCATCCAGATCGGATATCCACCCCGACGCCACCGGCTTCTCCCATCGTCAGGAGGTCCAAGCCTCCTGCTCCGCCCAGAAGGTCTCACAAAATCGAGAGCGCCAGATTGCACGCCGAACCGTCCTTGACGACCATCACGGAGGAGCCCAATTCCTGGCACAGCACTCAGGAGTCCTGCATCATCGTCCAGCCAGAAGTGAAGGTGGAGACAACCTCGACTTGCGGAAACCAGGTGCGTCGGCGTGCACTTTTCCCTCGAGGAAGAACGCTCTGTCTTGAATCTTACGCCCTCCCGTTCGGAGCCTGAAAAATTAACATTGCAACCATGGTCCCTTTGGAACGGCTCTCGGCGAGGTGTCCCTTAATGCTAGTTTGACGATAGGCTGATGGAGATCCCGCAGCATGACTAACGGTGTGATCTTTTGTCCCGACTAACAGAACTGTAGCGGATCGGACTCGAGTGGGTCTAGTCGGACATCGCCGGTACCGTCCGCATCGCACATCACCACTAAGGTCACTGCCACCGCTAATATTAAGGTCGAGGTCCACACTCCGCTCACCAGTAAGTATCGAACAGTCCAGGCTAGTTGACTTAGAAAGACTTTGAACCGAAATTGGAAAAACCTATCGAAGAGCGAAAACAAAACGGCACCTTTCTTGAGTGATCTTTAAGGTGATGTAACAGTGGCATCTGGGTCTCATTTATGAAACTTTTCTCTCAAACCGGCTGTACCGAATCATTTGAAATTTTATCTCATGCACATGAAAGCCCTAAGGAAGGTCTTGGCACTCATGAAATTTCATTCAAACATTTTTTTGTACAAAAAATCTAATTTCATGGGTGTCAAGACCTTCCTTAGGGTCTCCACATCCACGAGGTAAAATTTCATATGATTCGGTATACCCAATAAGGACAAGTTTCATAAATGATTGACCCCTGCCGCTTCGCGTCACCGTAAGCGTTCGCTCTCTGCGGATCTTGGAAGAGTGTTGACCGGTGTACGGAGGAAACGTAATAATGAAAATCCGTGTGTCCTTATTGTAGGTGGAGTGGATCGTGGTGAGAAGTGCCGGCACTCCAGCTCGAGCAACAGGAGGAGTTCGCGCTGCAGTACGAGCGTTAACACGGGGGAGTCTTCCGGGTCCAGTTCTGAGCCGGATTCTGACTCGACCTCTAACTCAACCAACAAGCACTAACGGCGAGTACCGGGACGACCGGCAGCTGCTGCTCAAGTACCACGCTAAGCGGGAACCCACAGAAGGCTGACTAGGCTAGGCTATTTCGCGAGTCCTTTTAGGCGACTCGATCGTTTCGTTACGTCGCGCGAACCCCTTAAGCCCTTGACAAAAAAAAAAAGATACGCTGAAGTATTACGAGACAGTGGCGTCCCCATAGAGGTAGTTGTAGACGCCAGGTATCGCGTGTGAACGATTCCGCGCGAACGCGGTTTTCCGTCCGGCCCTCGGCAAAATGGTTCAATGTCCTTGAAGGGACGAGACCCGCACAGGGAACCGGAGTTGGAACCTAATTTTTAGACGTGTCCTATGCTCGGTATAACGATTCCTTTTTTATAATGTTTACAACGCGACCCATGTTGCCTGGGAGGGCATTTTTTAACGTGTACCAATTGACAAAAAGTAATCGCCCGATTCGTAATGGCGGGCGGTGACGCGCGTCCGGCAGAAACTCGTTGGTTCTGCTTTTTTATACTCGTGTGGCTGTATTATTTTGACCGGTGTTCAAAAACGGCAATTTTTTAGTATTGAACGTATACTGGCACGGTGTGTCACCGATTGATATTTAATTGAATTAAATGATAACTCGTCCAAGTATTAATAACTTTAATACAGCACGTTTCCGATGGCGGTCGATCTCGAAAGGTGCTCCATTTCGACCTTGTACGATTTCTCTTTAAAATGACTGCCAGCTTCTGAGACACAGCGATTCTTATAGCGAAGCATGGGCAAATGGATTTAAAGGATCTGGGTAGGCATTTCAGACGATAAGAGACGCGCTGAAAGATGATTCGTTTTCTACTGGAGCCACCATTTTACACATTTGAATGACTCCATGATGTAAAAAAAAGTAGAATACATTAAATGTATGTCAAAAGCATTGAGATAATTCTATTTGTTGTCTTTGGAGATCTCTTGTTAATTGTATATAAACACGTGTCCTTGGAAAGGTGCAAAACTAGTTCAATTTGTTACCAATGGCAGTATCAGCTACGTACCTATTCGAAGACTATTAATGCATTTTTATGAGAGCGTAGAAGGGAAGAAAAAGAAGAGACGAAGTGCCTCAAAGCAAGGCCAAGTTTCCTAAGGAAAGCAATAAGTCGCGACCAGGGTATTTGTTTAATTTATTGACGAGCAGGATGACTGTTTACGAAACAGAGAAGGGAATACAAAATAAGCGGCCGATTGTAAAATTGGCATGATATTACAATGTTTTCTTTTTTTAATTTTACTTAAAAATAAGTAAGGATTCGAGTAATCTCCAGTGCTAGTATTCGTTCAGTTTTAATGTTGGATAATGGAGAAGCTTTTGTCAATAGAGAGGCTGGCTCGACGACAGTATGTTACCTACAATAAATCATTATTTGCATATTATTGCGACGATTGTGTTGTTTTAAAAGAACTGTATCATTGCCGTGCCATCGAACCTACACTTGCTGCAAAAGTCAAAGGTAGATTGGCAAAGCGATGTTCATTTTTACAGTTTATTGGGAAGTATGAAATTTAAATTCCTATTTATAGTTATGCATTAACGCTTGTATGGTGCATTGATGCAGAGTGAATGTGGTTCGAGTGAAATGAGTCTCAAATCTATTTATTATTTATTTTACTAGCCACAACTTGATAATTCAAGTATTTAATAGGGAAAGACTTTGTACAATGTGCGTTCAAAGCATGGTGACTTGTAAAAATACTCAACTATTTATGTCGCCGTATATATANGACTACGAATAGTCGTCAAATGATTTTATCTATGAATTCGTAGAATCGTGTGTACAATGAAAGAAGTATTTCTGCGCAAAGTCATTTTGTATACAATCCTAGTTGTAAGGATGGTATTTAATTGGAGAGATATCCTGCGATGATTTCAAATCTCTCTCGTCTCTGTATAAAGTGAGGTTTGTTTAACTTAAGAAGGAAATAGTCAATATACCTCCATTACCGCGTTAAGTTACACCATGACTTAATATTTTAATAACTCCACTATATGAACTAATTATTTTTTATCAATTGAATATACGAACGTTTACTTGTGTACAATGTATATCGCATTTTGTACATAAATATAATGATATGATAATGAGTGTGTTCTACGACTGATAAATACTTTCCTACCCTTTGCCTATTAAAAATTACTGCGTCTCATTCGGGAATTACATTTTTCAGTCCGGAACGAAAATAAACACCGAGAATTGTCTGGGAGATTTAGATCAATTTTGATGCACGCGAAATTTATTCTATTTTTATCTCGTTGATCTCTGAATTCAGTTTCAACGTGAAGATAAATATCGCTATTACCGGCGGAACTAATTATGGCGGGAACCACTGAAATATAGTAAACTGAAATGTATATACCAGAGATGAGTTGGGAGATTGCTCACGGGCAGGGTCGTGCGATCGAATCCTGTGCTGCCCTCTGGTTTCGTACGTTAACTTTCATCGTTTTTTGCCCCCAAGGGCGGGCAACGAATTTCTGATAGGGCCTCGCGCACTCACGATGGAGGTACCATCTACCAGTCGCCGTTGGCGGCTCACGTACTCGTGAGCCGCCTACGGTAATACCATGCGGCAGTTGACGGTGTGGCTTACCTACGCTTACCGACACTGCTCGCTTTTGATGGTAAGGGAAGAACACTAGTGACACTCCATTTGACTTTATCTACTTATCTACTACTATTAAGTACATTGTTCCCGGAAGCCGACGTGATGCGGAGCTTTGGGGCATGCGTCGGTATCGCGTACGGAACTCTCGTGCAGCGAACCTGTTGAGTGCGATAGCTCCTAGAAATCTTCGCGCGTCCCAACCAGCCAAGCGCCAAGCTACGGGTCGAGACGTTGAGTATGTGTGCATTCGGCGCTATACTCGACAAGTATGCGTGAGACTCGAAAACTGCGAAAAATCCTTCCGAGGCTTACCTAACTGCGGATAAAAGCCGAGTCATGTCGCGGATGATTTTCACATTTCCCTACTAGCGTTATCGAGCGTTTTTTTAGGCATTTCTAGAGCGTTTATGAACGTCGAAGAACGTTTTCGAGCGTTATCGACCGTTATCGAGCGCTTTTCGAGCGTTTTCGAGCGTTTCTCGATCAGTTTCAGAGCGGTTTCGACCACTTTCGAGCGTTTTAAGAACGTTTTTGAGCGTTACCGAGCGTTTTTCAAACGTTTTCAAGTGCTATTCAAGTGTTTCCGAGCCTTAACGAAGGCAGTAAAGTGCTGTTGCGTGTTGTTAAGTGCAGTAGAGTGCCGGAGAATGCCGGAGAGGTGCCGAAGGGTGCTGGAGAGTGCCGGAGAGTGCCGGCTAGTTGCCGCAGAGTGCCGGAGAGTGCCGCAGAGTGCCGTAGGATGCTGGAAAGTGCCGGAGAGTGCCGGAGAGTTCAGCAGAGTGCAGCAGAGTGCCGCAGAGTGCCGGAAAGTTGCCGGAGAGTGCCGTAGAGTGTGGCAGAGTGCCGGAGAGTGCCGGAGAGTGCCGTAGAGTGCTGGAGATTGCCGGAGAGTGCCGGAGAGTTGCCGGAGAGTGCCGGAAAGTGCCGGAGAGTCCCGGAAAGTTGCCGGAGATAGCCGGAGTGTTGCCACAGAGTGCCGTAGAATGCTGGAAAGTGTCGTAAAGTGTCGGAGAGTGCCGGAGAGTTGCTGGAGAATGCCGCAGAGTGCCGGAGAGTTGTCGGAGAGTGCCGGAGAGTGCCGGAGAATGCCGCAGAGTACTGGAGAGTGCCGCAGAGTGCCGTAAGGTGCTGGAAAGTGCCGGAGAGTGCCGGAGAGTGCCGGAGAGTGCCGGAGAGTGCCGGAGAGTTGCTGGAGAGTGCCGCAGAGTGCCGGAGAGTTCCACAGAGTGCCGGAGAGGGCCGCAGAGTGCCGGAGAGGGCCGCAGAGTGCCGGAGAGTTGCCGCAGAGTGCCGGAGAGTCCCGGAGAGTGACGGAGAGTGCCGGAGAGTGCCGGAGAGTTGCCCGAGAGTGCCGGAGAGTGCCGGAGAGTGCCGGAGAGTCCCGGAAAGTTGCCGGAGATAGCCGGAGTGTTGCCGCAGAGTGCCGTAGAGTGCTGGAAAGTGTCGTAGAGTGCCGGAGAGTGCCGCAGAGTTGCTGTGGAGTGCCGGAGAGTGCTGGGGAGTGCCGGAGAGTTGCCGGGGAGTTGTCGGAGAGCGCCGCAGACTGTCGCAGAGTGCCGGAGAGTGCCCGAGAGTTGCCAGAGAGTTGCCGGAGAGTGCCGTAGAGTGCCCCAGAGTGCTGGAGAGCGCCTGAGAGGTACCGGAACGTGCCGTAGAGTGCCGTAGAGTCCCATAGTGTGGTGTAAAGTGTCCTAGAGTGCATTAGTGTGCCGTAGAATGCCGTAGAGTGCCGTAGAGTGTCCTGGACTGCCGTAGAGTGCCCTGGACTGCCGTAGAGTGCCGTAGAGTGCCCGACTGTGCCGTAGAGTGCTGTAGAGTGCCGTAGAGTGCCCTAGAGTGCCGTAGGGGGCCGTAGAATACCGTAGGGTGCCACAGAATGCCGTGGAGTGCATTATTATGCATTAGAGTGTATTAGAGTGCTGTAGTACACTAATTAGAGTGCATTAATTACCACTATAATGAGAGTACCTTTGTTAGAGGGCGGTTATAAGTACCTACCTGCACTAACCTAACCTGACCTACCTGACCTAACCTAACCTGACCTACCTGACCTAACCTAACCTGACCTACCTGACCTAACCTACCTGACCTACCTAACCTAACCTAACCTAACCTAACCTAACCTAACCTAACCTAACCTAACCTAACCTAACCTAACCTAACCTAACCTAACCTGACCTACCTGACCTACCTGACCTACTTGACCTACCTGACCTACCTGACCTACCTGACCTACCTGACCTACCAGACCTCACCTAACCTGACCTACCTGACCTAACCTAACCTGACCTACCTGACGTAACCTAACCTGACCTACCTGACCTAACCTAACCTGACCTACCTGACCTAACCTAACCTGACCTACCGGACCTAACCTAACCTAACAAATGCACTCTGCGGCACTCTGCGGCACTCTGCGGCAACACTCCAGCATTCTGCGGAAACTCTCCGGCACTCTCCGGCAACTTTCCGGCACTCTCCGACGCTCTCCCGCACTCTGCGACATCTGTCTGGCACTCTCCGGCAACTCTCCGGCACTCTCGGGCACTCTGTGGCCTTCTGCGGCAACTCTCCGGCATTCTCCGGGACTCTGCGGCCCTCTGCGGCACTCTACGGAAACTCTCCGGCACTCTCCGGCAACTTTCCGGCACCGTCCGGAACTCTCCAGCTCTCTGCGGTACTCTGCGGCACTGTACGGCAACTCTCCGGCATTCTCCGGGACTCTCCGGCAACCGTCCGGCACTCTCCGACACCCTGCGGCCCTCTGCGGAAACTCTCCGGCGCTCTCCGGCAACTTTCCGGCACCGTCCGGCACTCGCCAGCAACTTTCCGGCACTCTCCGGCGCCCTCCCGCACACTGCGGTACTCTGCGGCAACTCTCTGGAACTCTTTGGCAACTCTCCGGTACTCTCCGGCAACTCTCTGGCACTATGCGGCACTGTGCGGCACTCTGCGGCACTCTGCGGCACTCTACGGAAACTCTCCTGCTCTCTCCGGCAACATTCCGGCACCGTCCGGCACTCTCCAGCAACTCTCCGGCACTCTCCGGCGCTCTTCCGCACTCTGCGGTACTCTGCGGCACTCTCCGGCAACTCTCTGGAACTCTCTGGCAACTCTCCGGTACTCTCCGGCAACTTTCCGGCACTCTCCGGCACTCTCCAGCACTCTGCGGCACTCTGCGGCAACTCTCTGGAACTCTCTGGAACTCTCTGGCAACTCTCCGGTACTCTCCGGCAATTCTCCGTCACTCTGCGGCACTCTCCGGCACTCTCCGGCACTCGCCGGCACTCTGCGGCCCTCTGCGGCCCTCTGCAGCACTCTACGGAAACTCTCCGGCTCTCTCCGGCAACTTTCCGGCAACGTCCGGCACTCTCCAGTAACTCTCCGGCACTCTCCGGCGTCTCCCGCAATCTGCGGCATCTCTCTGGCACACTCGGCAACTCTCTGGCAATCTCGGGCACTCTGCGGCCCTCTGCGGAACTCTGCGGCACCCACCGGCACTCTGCGGAAACTCTCTGGCACTCTCCAGCAATTTTCCGGCACCGTCCGGCACTCTCCAGCACTCTGCGGTACTCTCCGGCACTCTGCGGCAACTATCCGGCATTCTGCGGCACTATCCGGCACTCTCCGGCACTCTGCGGCAACTCTCCAGCACTCTCCGGTGCCTCTACGTCCCTATCCGACACCCTCCAGCAATTCTACGGCACTCTCCGGCACTCTCCGGCACTCTCTGGCAACTCTCCGGCACTCTCCGGCACTCTCCGGCATTCTCCAGCAATTCTCCGGCACTCTGCGGCACTATCCGGCACTCTCCAGCTCTCTGCGGTACTCTGCGGCACTGTGCAGCAACTCTCCGGCATTCTCCGGGACTCTCCGATAACTCTCCGGCACTCTCCGGCATTCTGCGGCACTCTGCGGAAACTCTCCAGCACTCTGCGGCACTCTACGGAAACTCTCCGTCTCTCTCCGGCAACTTTCCGGCACCGTCCGGCACTCTCCAGCAACTGTCCGGCACTCTCCGGCGCTCTGCGGCACTCTGCGGCACTCTCCGGCACTCTCCGGCACTCTCCGGCTCTCTGCGGCAACTCTCCGGCACTCTCCGGCACTCCGGCACTCTCCGGCACTCTCCGGCACTCTCCGGCAACTCTGCGGCACTCTCCGGCACTCTCCGGCACTCTCCGGCTCTCTGCGGCAACTCTCCGGCACTCTCCGGCATTCTGCGGCAACTCTGCGGCACTCTCCGGCACTCTGCGGCAACTATCCGGCATTCTCCGGGACTCTCCGGCAAATCTCCGGCACTCTCCGGCACTCTGCGGAAACTCTCCGACACTCTCCGGCAACTCTCCGACAATCTTCGGCACTCTGCAGCAAATCTCCGGCAACTCTCCGGCCACTCTACGGTGCTCCGGCACTCTCCGGCAACTCTCTGACACTCTTCGGCACTCTGCGGCAATTCTCCGGCACTCCCCGACACTATGCGACAACTGTCCGGCACCCTCCTGTACTCTCCGGCACTCTCCGGCACTCTGCCACACTCTACGGCACTCTCCGGCACTCTCCGGCACTCTCCGGCACCCTCCGGCACTCTCCGACACTCTCCGGCACTCTGCGGCAACTCTCCGGCACTCTCCGGCACTCTGCGGCACTGTGCGGCACTCTCCGGCACTCTCCGGCACTCTCCGGCACTCTCCGGCAACTCTCCGGCACTCTCCGGCACTCTGCGGCAACTCTGCGGCACTCTCCGGCACTCTCCGGCACTCTCCGACACTCTCCGGCAACTCTCCGACACTCTCCAGCACACTTCGGCACCTCTCCGGCATTCTCCGGCACTCTATTGCACTTAACAACACGCAACAGCACTTTACTGCCTTCGTTAAGGCTCGGAAACACTTGAATAGCACTTGAAAACGGTTGAAAAACGCTCGATGACGCTCGACAACGTTCGAAAACATTCTAAAAACACTCGAAAACGTTTGAAAAACGCTCGGTAACGCTCAAAAACGTTCTTAAAACGCTCGAAAGTGGTCGAAACCGCTCTGAAACTGATCGAGAAACGCTCGAAAACGCTCGATAACGGTCGATAACGCTCGAAAACGTTCTTCGACGTTCATAAACGCTCTAGAAATGCCTAAAAAACGCTCGATAACGCTAGTAGGGAAATGTGAAAATCATCCGCGACATGGCTCGGCTTATATCCGCAGTTAGGTAAGCCTCGGAAGGATTTTTCGCAGTTTTCGAGTCTCACGCATACTTGTCGAGTATAGCGCCGAATGCACACATACTCAACGTCTCGACCCGTAGCTTGGCGCTTGGCTGGTCGGACGCGCGAACATTTCTAGTCGCTGTCGCACTCACACAGATTCGCTGCACGAGAGTTCCGTACGCGACACCGACGCATGCCCCAAAGCTCCGCATCACGTCGACTTCCAGGTAACAATGTACTTAATAGTAGTAGATAAGTAGATAAAGTCAAATGGAGCGTCACGAGTGCTCTTCCCTTACCATCAAAAGCGAGCAGTGTCGGTAAGCGTAGGTAAGCCACCACCGTCAACTGCCGCATGGTATTGCCAGAGATGGTATTACCATCACGAGTACGTGAGCCGCCAATGGCGACTGGTAGATGGTACCGCCATCTCGAGTGCGCGAGCTCCTATCAGAAATTCGTTGCGCCGCCCTTTGGGGCAAAAAACTGAGAAAGTTAACGTACGATACCAGAGGGCAGCACAGGATGCGATTGCACGATCCTACCCGTAAGCAATCTCCCAACTCATCTCTGTAAACAATCTCCCAACTCACCTCTGATACATATATATGCCATGTAGCGCGGCGTTCGTTTCAGTTTACTGCAGGGTGGCGACACTCCTTATGTGAGAGGTGTAACGTTGAAGTTAGTTCACTTACTCCAAGCAAAGACTGCACTGGTGTCGTGACTTTTCAGTCTAATAGAAAGAGAAGAACAGAGAAAAAATTGTCTAACCAATAGCAAGAGACTCCAGGAGGCGCAGCGTAGATGCGCATAAAAATAGTCGGGACAACTGAACCAAAATGAACCTAACCTCGATTAGTGGCAATATTTTCACAAATTTCGATTACCTCGAGTATTAAATTGCGAACGTGAGTTTGTGAGTAAAAGTGTAAATCAAGAACAGTTTGTAGTTTCTTCCTATAATAATTGTAATAATTAAATGGATTAAATGCGATCTATAGATGTGATTTAATCCATCCACATGAAAGTAATCATAACAAAAATTAAATTTGTATAGAATTTGTATGTTTATACATTCATAATAATTAATATTTTTATCTTAATAAATATGTTACTTTTTGACTAATGTTTAATGTAATTATTTCAGTTCTTACAGTGATTTAAAACAGGCGTTGCGCTACTGACACTTTTGTTACTTCTTTTATGTTTAATATACTGTTTTCTTACATTTGTGTGTCAGTCTAAGCAACGTCTGTTTTGATCATTGTAAGTACTTTTTAAATCCCGAAAATATCCCTTCCTTTAATAAATGGATTTGAATAGCCCGCCAAATATTTTAGTTCGCGAAGAGGGTTTACACCAACCGAAGATGGCAGTAGTGCATAAAGCGTTTCGCCCCAATACATGGCAGTGTCGGCCCCCTGGTTTACTGTATATTTCAGTGGTGGCGGGAACGATTATATATTGAATAAGCGATTCTAACGTCAGCAAACGGTTGGTCATGTACTACGGTTGTTAATGGGCTTATCAAAACTAAATCTTTAACAAAAGTGCTAATCCGTACAAGCATAAATTATCAACACAAAATAATCATGGATAATGCATACGATCGTTTGATTATTTTAATAGACATGGATTGTTTCTTTTGTCAAGTAGAAACGAAACTTGCTCCAGAACTTAAAGGGAAACCCGTTGCTGTCATTCAGTACAACCAGTGGCAATTAGGAGGGTAACTATTTCTATGTTATTACCGTTGCTATAATTATCAAAAGCATGTTAAAAATTAGAAGAGCATTTCATTTAAACATCCTGTGTCAACTTTTAGAATAATAGCTGTTAATTATGAAGCAAGAGAGTTCGGAGTGACTAGGTTTATGCGAGGAGATGAAGCTAAGGAAAAATGTCCTGAGTTAATCCTAGCCAGTGTGCCAGCGACGCGTGGAAAATCGAATACATCTAGGTAGCATTCAAAGTCAAGTATTCTTATTGGTGTATTACATTGAAATTTTCTTGGTTTGTCAATTGTATCCTATTTGTATACTGCAGGTACAGAGTTGCAGGTCGAGAGGTTATAGATGTATTAAAAAAGCACTGTAATATTATAGAACGAGCTAGTGTTGACGAGGCTTACCTGGATATCACTGACATGGTTGATCAACAAATGTCTTCAAAATCATTTCCTCCTGAAGAATTAATGAAATCTCTCTCACACACATATGTTGTAGGGTATTCAGAAGTTGGACAGAACAATGAAGGTGTGATGTTAAGTCATAACTCTTTATAACTTTCTATGATATATTAAAAGTGTAATTAATTTCAGAACAAAGAAGTAAAGGTACAGAGGAGTGGATAAATTCATTGACTGATGAGCTGGAGAATATGCAGTCAAAACGACTTGCTGTGGCTGGTGCAATAACAGAATCATTGAGACAAAGTATTTTTAACCAAACTGGATACCAGTGCTCTGCTGGTGTATCATATAATAAGGTACTATATGATAATGTTCTGCAATTAACAATGTGAAGAAAAAAAAACTTGAAATCGTGCTAGATTTTAAACTATTTGAACCTGCAGATTTTGGCCAAATTAGCTTGTGGCTTGCACAAACCCAATCGGCAGACTATTTTACCTCTTACTGCAGTTCCTTCCTTGTTTGCCACACTGCCTGTGAAGAAAGTTCGTAATTTGGGTGGCAAATTCGGAGATGCAGTGGTTGAATCTCTTGAATGTAATGTCATGGCCGATGTATTACGTTACTCTTTACAAGATCTTCAAAAACGTTTCGATGAAAAAACTGGGTATGTAGTTATCAAATTAACGCGATCCATAGCATATTTTTTAAATTAATTTAATCTTACTTTTAATAAAAATGTAGATTGTGGCTGTATAATATCGCTCGCGGTATTGACTATGAACCAGTCATTACAAGATTAGTGTCTAAATCGATTGGAGTATGTAAAAAATTCCCAGCTAAGCAAGCTCTTACCAATTTGGAAATGGTGAGTGTATAAGTAAACAAATAAGTTTATGAAGATAAACGGTAATCAAATGATATTCCTATTTTTAGCTGAAGCATTGGGTCGGAGAGCTCTCGGCAGAAGTTTGCGATCGACTGGAGCAAGACCTAGAAGAAAACGAACGGCGTGCCACGTTATTGACTGTTAGTTACCAATACTACAAGGACCGAACAACGGTTTCGCAATCTCGTTCTGCTCGTTTACGCTCCTATAATGCGGATAATTTAGCTAAACAAGTAGTAGATTTGATAACTAAATCGGTTCAACATCCAATTTCCTGCTTAGGTATTTCAACAGGAAAATTTGTGCCTGCAAGGGGTAGTGGAAGTTTCAAAAATTTTTTCACATCGAACAATGAAACTTTCGTAAAAAAGTCTGATTATTCTAAAACAACCAATTCAACGACTGATTTAAATTCTTCATTAGATAATGCTACCAATGATAGTTGTCAAAAAAATGTAATCAACGCTAATTCAGAGGAAATGGGGAAAGATATATGCAACATGGAAAAACCGTTATTTCATAAGAATAATAGTATTGAGGAAAATGTTTTTAATGTAACAAAATCAACCGAGGATACTAAAACTGCACCTAAGAAAAACTTAAAAAAAGCCTTCACTAGTCATAACTGTAAAGAATCGTTTTTTATGAATATTTTAAGTGATAACAATGATAATAACCCCCTTACTTCAAAAGAGAATTTAAAGGAGCAAAGGAGTGATTCAGAAATTGAAACTGATGGAAATTCAACTGAATCTATGAAAGAAGGTATAGTGAGTGAATTGAACAATGATTCGGATAAATTAATAAGTATATATGAAATATTTCCGGATCTAACCAATATCGATCATAGTATCGTTTCTTTATTGCCTATTGAATTACAAAATGAAGTAAATGAAATATTAAGAAAGAATATGCAAGAATCCAGTACGAATAAAATTTCAAAAGCAACAGGAGAAATCTTAGCAACAACAAGTAATGTTAACACAAGTGCTTCTAATACTTTAAAGACTTCCATTTCTGAATGTAATGGAAGCAGTACATTAAGTAACTATTTTATAAAACATACAGCAACTAATGATACAACTAAATCAATTGACAAAACATGTATTGAAAGAAGTGATCTTTCTAATATTGTTGTAAATAACCATCAGGATAAGCAACTCGAAAGATGCAAGGAATGTAATCAAATGATACCTATTGAAGGGTTTAATGAACATCAAGATTTTCATATCGCACAAATTTTAGACGCAACATTAAATAAACACGAGGCAATAGTTATAGCACGAGAAAAAGTAAATACGAAGAAAGGCAAGGAAGTTAAAAAATCTGGAAGAAAGAGACCATCTGAAGATTCTAAGGAGAGTAATGCAAAGTGGCGAAATATTGAATATTTCTTGAAAAAGCCAAGTTAACAGAAAAGTAACATTAAAGTTAAACAAATGAAGGAAAAAAAGTATCTGAATATAGCTAAATGTGTACGTATGTAACGATCGCGTGCGCAATTCATTTATTGGAAATTATTTATTAGTAACAAACGACTGTCTTGGCACTACGTCTAACCATACCAAATTTTCTCCAAATATATAAAAAAATCAAAAATTAATTCTTTTTATGTAAATAAATCATTGTTGACTGAACGACGCTTCTTAGATTCCTGCTAATATCCGAAAATGCCATCTGAAAAGGAGAGTGAAGATTCAAAACAGAAAAAAAATGGCAAGGATAAAACCAAAAAGCCAAATAAATTTCAGCAAAAATGTAGAGTGTAAGTTGAATTCAATTAGCTTCTTTCAGAATTCAATATGATTTATTTCGGTAATTTTAGTCAGTGCGTACATTATCATTTATCTTATTTTTATAGACCTATAGTAACAGGATCTTCCATGGGTCAAAGATCGTTGCCACCTACCGTGTGCTGTCCACCTGGAGGTTGTCAAGTAACAGGATGCCTTCGTGGTCCCAAATGCTGATTCTAATTCATTTTATGATTGACAATGAAACGAAATATTAATTTTTTAAAGAATATATGATAATAAAATATTAAAAAGCGAGAGATGCACAAGTAATAAAAATCGATATTAGCGCCATTTATGAGAGCTTATATTATGTGTGCCCTCTGTTGTGTTTTCAACTTACTATATTTAGGACCACAGCGTCTCCCTTCTGCACTTCAGCCTGCATTCATGATTTCAACCACTGGTTGTCTTCACAGTAACCTCATTGGTTGAACGCCTTTTACTAACTTCCCTTTGCACGGCGTGTCGCTCAAAATGCTGAAGGTATAATTTAAGGACTATATTTACATGAAGCTTTGCTAATCAGATAACCTACGATAGTAAAATTGTTTCATCTTCCTTCCAGAAACAAAAGGAACCCATCCACTCCGTTCAAGTCTTCGGACGCAAGGTAAGAGAGTGATTTGGAGATAGTTTGAGGTTATGGCTGACAAGCATGCTTCATTTTGGCAGTGGTAATTGCTCGCCGTGCGACGTAACCATTTCGACTTTTGCAAATATTTAATATTTCGAATTATTTTGAGGGCATATGTAAAGTAAGCTGTATTTCAGAAAACCGCAACCGCCGTTGCGTATTGCAGGAGAGGTCGAGGTACCCTCCGCGTTAATGGACGTCCCTTAGAACTGGTGGAACCCCGCGTACTGCAGTATAAACTACAGGAACCAATTCTACTTCTCGGCAAAGTGAGTTTCTACGATTACACAGTAACAAAGTATAATAATTTCTGCAAATCTGGTAACTTAATGCATTTGCTTTTTTGTTTTACAGGAGAAATTTGCAGGCGTTGACATCAGAGTCCGGGTAAACGGTGGAGGACACGTAGCCCAAATTTATGCTATCCGGCAAGCTATTTCCAAGGCTCTTGTAGCATATTACCAGAAATGTAAGTCACTTTTGTGAGTAGCGTATTACATCTAAACGATTACAAGCCCTACTATAAAATTACATGTTTAATAATAGATGTCGACGAAGCCAGCAAGAAGGAGGTGAAAGACATCCTTATTCAGTACGATCGAACTCTGCTGGTCGCAGACCCGAGGCGATGCGAACCCAAGAAATTCGGTGGACCGGGAGCGAGAGCGCGTTACCAGAAATCTTACCGTTAATTTCATCGTGTATTCAATGTTTCGTATTCCGGGTTTTGAATAAATGATTCCGAAAATCTCATGATTGAATGTCTAAACCCATATAAAAATCAATGTTGAGCCCACCGAGTTACCGGTATTACATTGACACACAGTTCGATTAGATATGTTGCAGAAACGTACTTTGCTTACGAATTATCCCGTTCACCGGGAGATGGCTCCAGGGTGCTCTACGCGCCACTATTTAAACCCGACGTCAGTCGCCACGCTTCGTAGTCGGTCGAGTGCGCTCGGCGGCGCTCGAGGTCGGTTGCCAGGCAACGGAGGGTGACGCAGCGTGGTGGCGGGATGGACGGCGGCCCCCCAAAGTCGAATTAATACACGCCACGGCCGTCCAAGAATATCTTCTCGGGTCGGCGGAGTCCCGGGGTAGTCGGGTGACGGTCGGTCGGCTGCCAACAACCAGGAGCGCGGTCGCCAGCAGTTGCCAGTCGTCGGCGCGATCCGCTACGGGAGAGCCGAGTCGCGCGCTCCCTCGACTCGTCGAGGTTTTCGCGAGCCGTCGCGACTCTCGCTAATTGATCCTTCCCTCGCCTGAGACTAGTCGGGCGAACGCGCGCGCACGCGAATAGCTCTAGGAGTCCCAATGCAGGGATAAACCGGTTCTTTGGGCGCGTAGCGCCGGACAGCGCCGCGCCGAAGATTGCGCCAGCCGGCACGAACAGGCGCGAGCGACAAGCCGCGAGAATGCTCTGAACTCGGCGACAAGTGGCCTCTCTTTCTCTCTCTCTCTCTCTCTCTCTTTCTCGCTGTCTCCGTCTTTCTCCCGCGAGTGCCACGAGTAGTGTCGCGAGTGCCGTGGGCCGCGAGGCGAGGAGAACCGAGAAGAAAGGAGATAGGCGACCCTTGCGACGCTAGTGACGCCGGTGCCGCGTGCCACGATGGACGAGGAGGAGATCGACGGCGTCAAGTCGCCGATCAAGAGGCTCGGCTCCACCAGGAAGCTTCTCGTCTTTAACAGTGAGTTTTCCTCCCCGATTATATGCTAGTTGGTGAAAATTTCGAACCATCCGCGATTTTCATCAAGACTTGATGGAACCTTATCGATGATCAATGTCTCGACTCTAATCTATCGAGTTATCGATTCTTTGACTTGTCGCATCGCGAATGCACTGGATGCCACTTTGGCCAGAAAGGGTCGAGCGTCATTAGCGACATTGTTTGGTACGACACGGTCACGCGGCGCCACTAATGTCGAGGGCAACGGCGGCCGGACTTCTCGGCGTTGATTTTTAATCGCCTCTAACTGATAATGCCCTTGTATTCTCGATGGGTTTTGAGGAAAGGTCGCGCGATCGAGAGGCGAGGTGTCGCGAAAGCGCAGATGCAAGTCGTGGCGAAGCGAAAGTCCGCGCTATGCCTCCGTGTGCAACCGTAGGCGACTATCCGTGTCGAATTGACGCTATCACCTCGCCGCGCCGCCGCGTTGCATAGCTGCACCTGGAGGGCAAATATATATCCAGGAGAACGCGACATTTAGCGCGAACCGAGGGAGGGGGACGCTTTGAAGCGTTACTTCCCTTTGTTCGGACTGGATGTTCACTTTCGCTGGTGGGAGTAAGGGGTGTCCCTTGCACGGTCCATCGTGAACTCGGAACGAGATTTTTTTAATACAAAAAATAATTTTATGTCATTCCTTGGACTCAAGAGTTCTGTATTTATATCATTCGAGGGATCTTAAACGCTTTACGTTTGTCTGGTTTTCCGAAAAATCCTGCCCAAGAATTGGACGCGAGAGGTTAATCTTTTTTTTTGGGACAGGACTATCCGAACTATTCCGAGGTACTCGAAAGATCGGAATCGGTCGGTATTTGGATATTTTTGAAATCACTTATTGAGAGAACCATGGCTTTGCGGGGAATTCTGCCATGACGGCGTTTACAGAGGTGTAAAAAATGCCTAGTGGAAAACGATGATTACCCGGCCCCTCCCCGCATTGCGTTGGGTTGGGTCGCGCAAGAGGTGGATGCGCGCGCATCGATCCCAGGACGGCAGCTGATTGGTCGGCGCTGAATCTGCGATCGGCCGTTGAGCGATCGCCGCCCGGTCCGCATTGGCCGATGATTGGTCGATGCTTTGGCCGCCAGCGGGAAACGAGATGCATGCGAAAACACGAAGGTTGTGAACTCCTAGGTCTGGTAAACACGCGGTGGATGTTGGGGAGGGAGGTTCGGCCGGTTACGGCACGGCGGTTATCGAAAGCCAACACCCCAGGGCCGAATCGTTCCGAGCCGGTGCAGCGCGACGCCGGGAACTCGAGCCGGCTTTCGCCGCCGTTTCCACCTCGTTCGACGAGTGGAGTGGATGCACCTCGGAGTGCAGCCAGGGTCGAATGGATGTATCGATGCTCGTAGCGTGGGAATTCTATTGATTAACGCCCCGATACCTTTAACCTTCGGGAATTCTTCAATTTGAACCACGTTTACCTCCATCCGGTCCAGACGGTCTCGTGGTAACAACATGTGGGGACAATCACGATGCAATGGTTCTTCAAGGTGTATGCCAATGCGCGGCCCTTTTGATGGGCTAGTTATATTGAACTTGTACCCGCGGAAAAACAATTTGCAATCGTGAAAAGATATTTCATTCGCTGTAATCAAATGTGAACCCCGGAAAATGTGCCAGACAAATTTTTGTCCGGAAACATTTTTGCCATGTTGACAGCGAAGGAAATTATTACTTCACTAGAGCAGAGGAATTTAATTCATGGTTGCAATATTCTTCCTTCTTTGCCGTTGGTGTAATTATTTTTACGGCAGGGGCAGAATTTTATCGGCAATACTGTCCTTTGTTAAAGGTGCGAATTCCTATTTTTACGTGGGAAAGCTGGCCGCGTTAACTGGCCGATGGCGCTTTTAATAGATTGCAATTGCAATGAGGCGACGTTTTGGAAGAAAAGAACGAGTCCAATATATTACCTCCAGAGCGCGTCGCGGAGGGGATCGAGGAAATCCAAGATGGCGGCGGCACGGCGTCGAGGGAGAAATGCAATGCGGCGGGTCAAAAAATCGCAGAATGGCAGAATTTCGACCGCGCTAATGGGATCGACGTGATGAAATGACTTTTGTACGTAACGATTACGCAAAAGTCGCCGTTGCGTTCGGCCGCGATCGCGAGAATTCGACCCGAGCCGCCGTCGGCTTTGAGCACGGATGGGCGGGCGCGAAACTTCCGACGAAATTCCCACGCGAGGACGCGTCGCGCGTAAATTGCAATCGGAACGGAACGGCCCGTAACTCTGCTTGGAGTGAATAACTTGCGCGTGACTTATGCGCGCGTAATGCGGGGGTTACCCGATAAACTGGCCGATTTTACGGTCCGGCGCGGCGCCATCTTGGACGCCGGAAGGAGCGGGCCTCTTTCGCGTTCCGCGTTCCAGCGGCGCCTCCCTTTACGTTTTCTTCCTCCCACGTCCATTAAAGATATAACAAAAACGGAGATAACGTTTGTTCGTTCCGAGTGGAAGTTAAAATCACGAAGCAAAATCTGCAAACGATTAACTGCGTCTCAGTTTACGGTGGCGTTGCGAAAAACCGAGTCCGATCCTCCCGTTACTCCGGTTCCGTCTCGCGCCGTTATCGTGATATTCTGGACGGATGTCGCGCATTTGACAATCGGATGTGATGCTATATCGCGTTTTTGAAACGAAACTCCCCATGGCGCGATAGTATGTTTCTGAGTTTGTTCGGACGTGGAGACGCTTTTATCTTCTGAGAGAGTGATTAAGAATAATCGATAATTAATAATAACTGCCAATGACGAATGTTAACTGATAATCACTGACAGTTCCTCATTAATTTACAAGTTTCACTGCCAATGCGCGAAGGTTTCACTCACAGTCCGCAAATTCTTGGGAAATTTGCAGACGGTCAGAGAGATCTTTTTCAAACCGCGGGATGAAATTTTGCCACGGGGGAATCTCGGGGCAAGGGCGCCGGCGCGCGCGTCGCCACGGCTCGGCGAACAATTGGAGCGATAAGGAATAAAAAAAGCCTCGGCAGTCCCCTCGAAGACTCATCCAAGGGGTGTCCCGCAAAGAAGGAAGTCTTCCGTGCGATGGTTCCGATTTAACGCGCCGCCGGCGTCGGCGGCGCCGCCGATATACGTCGAAACGCGCCGCTTCGGGCTTCGGAAAATCCTACGCCTCTATTTCGAGCTCCCTTCTCGCGGGTGCACTTTTCTCTCCTCTCTTCTCCCGATGCGGTCTCGTTTTTTTGTTCTCTTCTCCCCCGTATCGCCGTTCCTCGCGCCTTCTCGCGTCATCTTATCCTTTCTTTCGAGTCTCTTTGGCTCGATTTGATTCTATCCGAAAAATACAAGAGGGTGACGGTAATGCAAGCATTACGACTCCGGGCGGCCTCTCTTGTATGCGGCAGAGAGCGGGAGGAAGGAGGAGTGCCGACATTTCCGGCCTCGACGGAGATATTTTCGAAGGCGGATATGGCTATTTTCGGGGTTTCGAGGGAACTTCTGGTTTTTAGGTGTCGGTCGCCGCCGACGAGTGTCGCGGTGGCCTTTCGTCGGGGGATTCACCCGCAATTTATTTCCTCCTTCCCTGGTCCGCCTGCAAGAAATGAGAAACCAAAAATTAAATGCATGGACACGCCTGGGGATTATTATTTTTTTTTTTCATAAAAAGAAAATATAAAATATACATATTCAGATCGCCGATCTCCGATTTCGTTTAGTGAGAAACATGACTCATTGAGCCAAAGAGATACGTTTTAATTTTTTAACTCAAGGAATTGTAATTTCACTAGAATCAACCCCAATTTATCGCGATTCCGAAGAAACGTTGCCTCCGGTTTATTCATGCGAGTCAAATACTTATTCCTTGGATTAACCAAGTATTTTTTTAGCGCCGTTCAATTGTTTCTATGGTTCGATGGGCCCTTTTTTCTCTGTGTAACCTCGAGGTCCCGCAGGGGAATTGCGCTCTCGTTATCTTTGGCTCCCCAAAGTTTGGCCAGCGCGAACCCTACGCCATAAATCCCGATCTTTCCCTCGTGGGCTCGTTTTACGGCGCCCTTGAACCCTGACCCGCGCAACGCCATCAACTTCTGGATTAGTTTCGCTCGCCTCCGTCTGCCGGTCGTCTGGGAGGCGAAAGCAAGACTTATTCGTCACTCTTGCCGAATGTGAAATCGAAGCTGTGCCAATATCAGGGACTTCATTGTCGAGCCTGAGGTCACGCGAGAGGCTTTATTTAGCCTCTGACCCCTATATATCGGCGTATCGATTGGAATTCCCCGGGTGAAAGTAATCCCGGCACCGTTTTAGAAAATTCGCAAAAGCGACTCCGTCGTCAGGGGGGCAGAGGAAGGTGGCGAAAATCCTCCCCGAGAGGTCGGGAAATGGATTCGACCGAACGGCTCCGTCGAAATACCCATGCATCGCTCGCGTGGAATAATTTTCCTTTTTTTTTTCTCTCTCTCTCTCGTCGATTTATTTTCCCCTTTTTTCTTTTAACCGTAAATTCGCGGCGCACTCGCGATCGGACGCGGCCAGAAATACCGCGGAATGTAAACGGGCCTAGATGGCTGGATGAACTTTGTGAGGTGTTTATTTGAGTGGACTGTTTCGCCTGAAGAATGGTCGGACGCGAGGTGCGCTATGAGATGCGAGTTGACGCGATTTGAAGCCATCGGAGGCGATCTGACTCCATTTGACGTAGTGCGACAGGAAGACCGGCCCACGCTGGCGCGAGGTTTCTAGGCTCCGATAATCGTCCTAGACCTGGAAAATCGGAGTACTTACCCTGGGCGTGGTGGAATTTGCGCGACGGGCTTGCCCAACGAGCCGAGAAAACGGAAAGAATTGTGTAAAACGTGCGAATCCAGGCGTTAAGGGAATTTCCGGCGTTCCCGACCCCTCCTCAGGGTTTTTCGTCCTTTCCCCAGGTACCGAAATAGCCGGAAGCGATCGGTTCCGTAGATAGCACCACGAGCTTCGGTGTGTATCGCTTCGTTGATGCCTAATATACCCTGAGGGAAGAAAAAGAGTTCATTGACACCAAAGAAATACTTTCTTATCCCAAGGAGGAATCATTTGACTGGAATAAATTGTCGCAGCCCCGAAGAAAATTTGCTTTCAATTTATTCCACTTTATTAGACTGAAATATAATTATTCCTTGAATTGAGAAAATATTTCCTTGGGACTGTTTCATGAAATATATCTTTGGTTCAATGAAATTCGCTCTTTGTTCTTTTTTTTTCCTCGCGGTTGCCAGTCCGCACGCGGCATAAAGGACATCGTTCCGATCGCAACACGAGGGGGCGTTTTTCCAGAGATTCTGCTTTCTCCCGGATACGGGGATACTCTCCTCCCCGGGTAGACGGGGTTCGAAAGAGGGGCGAGGTCGTGGGCTCCACAAAGGACCTTCCTGGGGAGGAATTCCGGGCGGCCGCTTCCCTGCGGCGCGATGGAAAGGTGGCCGGTTCCCAGGTAAAGATGGCAGAGGAGGTAGAGATAGCTTAGGCATCGAGGGCCCTCCGAGGAGGAGGGGGGGAATGGGCTCGGCGAATGCAGCATTTAGCCCCTCGCTTCCTCTCGTTCGCACTCGCATCGATCTAGAGGCCGTGTCGACCTTTCGCGCGACCTCGCTCCACCTTCCTCCACCTTCCACTTTCCTCAACCTCCGCTTCCATCCTTTGACGAAAAAAAAATCGAGAGGGAGGACCTTAGATTATGGATATCTAGACCTCGAATGGGACCTCCCACCCCCAAATTTTCTATAAACAACACGGCTTTAAGGTGTTATGAAGGTGCCACACACACACACACACACACACACACACACACACACACACACACACACACACACACACACACACACACATATAATTTAAAACTTAGACACGTGACTAGGGAGGTCCTAACAAAGGTCTTGAAACTTGCAGTTTCATTTTTTTTTCCCATGAAAGATGTATTTACACCGGAAAAGGGCCAGTAAGAGAAATTTTTTTTGGTAAGGGCAAAGCGAAAACTGCGCATATATGGTTTAAGGTTTGCTTTCAACACGTACACAGTGCACCCTACTTCGGGTGGTCGGCTGACGTGGTACTGTTGAGTTTACCCCTTACACTGCAAAGCAAGTTCTAGATATTCACGGTCTAAGGGGAGGACCCGCATCCGTGAGGCCCATTTCCACGGTCGAGGGCAAATGTCCGGTTTCGCCGTTCCCTTGCCGTATCCAAATTTTCTTGTCGCAAACGTATCGTAACAACGGCGAGCTGAATAATTAAATCGCTATGGGAATTAAATCCTAACGTTACTCGCGGATAGATTCGTTATTTAGGGTCGTTTGGATACCCGGGATCCTTGGGGACGATTTACCGGGCGAGGGGTGACCATCTTCCGGGGAGGGGGGAGCGCTGCCGGCGGCGGCCGCGCCGGCAATGGCGGCGCTCAGAGTCACAGTCACGGTCACGCTCCGAGGGTTGGACACGTTGGGTAGAGGAGGAAGTAGTACGGTGGGTGGCGCCGCTTTCCCGGCGTGCATCAGGGGCCCCTCTATATATACGAATGCGATATGTGTGCAGGTATACAGGTCTATATATGTATGAATGCATATATGCATGTACATGCGCACGCGCTCGTCCCGTCGCGTCCTTCTCGCGGGCAACCTCTGAGCGCACGAGCGAGAGAGACGCAGCTAGTGACCCCCTACGTCCATTGATTCCTCCGCTCTCTCGTTATGCCGCCTCTCTCGGGTCCCCGAGTGCGCGGATCGCCTAGGATCTCGACGCGTATCGGGCCGTTTATTCTTGGAAGATGTAAAATACCGAGGGGACAAATATACCAGGAGGTAGCGAAGTAGAAAAATCATTCACACGGGGAGGAGGAGAGGGAAGGGTTCCTGGGACTCGATTCTCGTACGCGAAGTTGACAGTTTCATGGACGAGCCTCAAGTGTTGATCAATGACGCGACTTCGTTAACAATGCCAAATTTTCCATGCTTATCTATTAGCATGCGAAAAAGTCCGGATGAGTTCGAAAATAGGAGCCGAGGTCCCCGAGCGGGTAAAATCTCCTAAGATCTCTTATTCCTTAGATATGTAAAATTGCTAGCGAAAGCATAATGGGAAATAACGAAGTCGAAAAATTGTTCACGCGGGAGGAGAGAGAGGGATTCCTGGGCAGGTCTCGGGACGCGATCTCGTTCCGGTAGGGAGAGACGGAGAGGGAAAGAGTGACCCTCTGCGTTCATTGAGGGTCCCCCCACTCCGGTCGGTGTCCGTTTGGCCGCGCTGCGTCGACGTTGCGAGCGAGTTCGAGCCCGCGCGCGATAGGCGAAGGTGTGCGTCTCCGGTCGAGCGAGAGGATCGCAGGAAGCGAGGAGAAAGGGGAAGGCATCGGATCCGAAGATGCGGCTTCCAGGCGGATAAGAGCGGCCGGGCGGAGAAAATCGGCGAGGAATCGGCGAAGGATCAGAAGTCGAGCGGCCGCCCGGAGAATCCGGTCTCGCGGGAGCCCCAGGCGGGGGAAGAAGAGGAGTCGCGATCCTTCTTCTCCGCCGGCGGGTGGAGCACTGTGGCGGGGAGGGGGCACGGGCAGAGGAGCCCTCTCGCTCGCGCGCCGGCCGGGGGTGGGAGAGAGACCGAGCGTCGGCGGATCGTACGAGTGGAAGCGAGACGCCGCGAGAATCCGGTTGCCTGGCGACCAGCCAGCCATCTGGTTCGATCCCAGCCAGCTCGAGCCAGCCAGCGGACCGGCCGCGGCCTACCCTCGACTCGGGCCGAGTCTCTTCCTCGCGAGCGAACTCCGTGACCGATCACGGCCCGAGCGACGTCGCTTACTCGACTGCCGCGACTCGGCTGCTTTGCGGGAAATCGGTCAGCCATGCGAGGGCGCGATCGGCCCGGCGGCGGAACCGCCCGATGACGGGCGAAGGTATCGCCTCGGTTGCGCGCGAGTTTAATGTGAGTTCCACACGAGTTGTTCGCGAGTTCCGCGCGAACCCGGCGCGAGTTCCACGCCGCGGAGGCCCGACGCGGCGCCCGGCTCGCCGATGAAGGAGATCTCGAGGACGCGACGCGACGCGAGGCCCGGTTAGGTCATCGATCGAGGGATCAGAACGGTCGGAACGATCTTAACGACTGCGACGTACCGGCCAAGCCATGTTCCAGTGCATCATCCAGCAGAGGAACGGGTGGATACATCCCTACAGCCCGGACACCAAGGACGTCTTCCCAGGTACATACCTCGAGTCCGGGATTACCGCGACGGAGTTTGCCCCCCTCTCTTTCGCCGTTTATCGAATTCTTTTCGCTATATGCCCGAAGTAGGACTTTGTTCGCTTCTGCATTAAGCGGTATCGAACTTATAGGCCTGATGTAGACTTAGAAAAAAAAAAAAAAAATGTCATTCAACCAAAGAAATATTTCGTTAATTCATGGAATTGTTATCTGACTTAAATAAACTCGAGTAAATTGGATGCAATGTTTATTCGGTACGACGATTTATTTGAGTGAAGTAATTATTCGTGGAATTAACGAAATATTTCTTTGGATCGGTGAACGGTCTTTTTTTTTCCTCTCAGAGTAAGCGTAACGCAAAACGTAACGTACGATGTAACGTTGCAGGGAATTTGTCCCGTTTCGACGGTTTTATTTTGGCAGCTCTTAATGGGGGTACTCGAAGGTACCATTACACGTGGGATATCCGCGAAGACTTTTATCTTACTCTACCACAGGAATTGATAGGCGGCGTATCGGAACGCCGGCGGTCGGTTACGGTCGTGCCCACCTGCGCTCGCGGTTTCCGTCTCTCTCCCTCCTGCGCCGCTCTGAATGAGGCTCTCTCTCTTTCACCTCCGCTTGGGACGGCGCGAGGAACGAGGAAGACCGCGACGATCCGCGTCGTTTACGCGTCCCTTTCGACCGTGCTGACGGGAAGGGAAGATGGCCGCCCGCCGATCCGAGGATTTTCGATCTCCCTCCCGAGACGGGCCTCGGAAATCAATCCCGCGAGGATAATCGGGCCGTAATCGGCTTCGGGGAACGGCGCGCCCTGCGGAATAATTGCCTGGGCGCGTTCCTCTCGGCGCCGACCGCGGAAACCATCGCGACTCGGCGAAATTAAAGGATGCAAAACGCGGAGTCGCGTCATCCCGCCCGAGGCGAGGTCGTGGGAAAACGCGACGACGGGGGTCGATTCGCGAATGATGTATCGCCCCTTCCGCGGAGAATTTTTATGTTTATAACCCGGTGCCAACGACACCGAGGTACTCCCTTTTGACGGACGAAGTTGTGCGCCACTCCTCCTCCTCTATACGTGGCTCTGGTTTGGGCTGAATAAAAAGTGGTTTTGGAAAATACAATTTTTATATGTGGCAGGAACCCTTTGTAATCACGCGGTGAATCTTTTCTTATTATCATTCATTTCTTATCAAGTCTCGTTGTCGTCGGTCGGTGAAAATCATTTTTTACATCGTCTTAAACCTGGTGAATTTCTTTCCGGAATAGGGGATCTTAAAAAATGTTTGGTCATCGCAGGTCGATAAAGGCCACCTTCATTTTTCTTAAAAAAATTCGGCCATCGCTGATGGACGAAAATGATCTGCACGTCGTTTGAAACCTGCAGTTGGGATTTTATTCTGGAATCGAGGATTTCACGGGCCGAGTGAGACCGCAATCCGATTAGGAGGGTGGCGAGTCTCGAGGCGTCGACGGGGAAGCGAAAAGAGCCGCGTTGCTGGGTGCGTCGGCCCCGGGGGACGGAAAAGGGGCTCGACGGGCGGAGGGGTGGGGAAAGGAGGGAAAACAAAAAGGCAAAGGGTTTCCCTGGCGAGGAAGCGCCGCGTCGCACTCTCGAGCGCGTCGGCAGCGTTAATTACTATACGCGCGCGCCGTAATTGTTCGACGAGGTAAATAATACGCGCGGCCCGTGCGTGCGACGAGTCATTAAACCGGGCGCACCGCTGCGCAACCGCAGACAAGCCGCGGCTTTTTCTCGCTTTTTTCCTACGGCTCCCAGGCTTGGAATGAACCGCGACGAAAGGACCCTGGGAAAACTCGGAAATCCGCCATCTTTGACGATCGTCGTCGCCGGGATTTCGGGAGAAACTCTCCCCTCTCCCTTTTTCCATTTCTCTCCCTTCGCGCGGGAACGCACGTGGAACACTTACCGGGAACTCTGGCTTGTCGTGGCAAGTGGCTGAGATTATTAGAAATAATTCCCTTTATTAGGATGACTTAGGATGAGTTGGAATGTCCCAGCTACATCGAACGACGAATTTACTTTCTAGGCGAAATTAACGATTCGCAACATTGCGGTAACAATTGATTTTGTAAGAGTCGTCGGTACCGCGACATTAATGATGGCGCGAATGGCAAGGGGACATTATTCTGATATCGTAAGAATTTTGTGTACAGAATTGATCTCACGCTGAGGAAAGAAGAAAAAAGTCACTCAACCAATGAAATTTTTCTTTGAATAGTACCAAAGAAGTATTTAAGTTAAATAATTCTTCAGCACTGTATCGGAGTATCTCGGTCTTCGCGGGATGCAGCTTGGGTTCATAAGATCCGTCAGGGGTTCGCACTCGCGTCCGGCTTCTTAATTTCCCTCTGTGTGTGAGTGCGGATGCCGGAAAGAGAGGGAAGGGAGAGGAGCAAAGGAAGCTAATTTGCGTTCCTCAGTGGCTTTGTGGCTTAGAAAATAGATAATCATTCCCTTTCTTGGTCGCCGCCAAGAGAGAAGGTCCTCGCGATGGAAACCAACCCCCTTGGGCCCCCTTGGGTCCCCAATTAACTCCTTTAAGGATCTTCTTTCTCTATTTCTTTTTTCTAGTTTTTCCTTCTCGCCGATTTTATCATCGAAGTATGCAGATTCTCCCCGCCGAGAGGGATCGTACTTGTCGTTTAAGTTTCGTTTGCACCCTCGTTAGGCTGGGGTTTCCTTCTTGATTGGCCGCCACTTTTGTCACGGTTCGATCGTTTTAGAGCTTTAGTGGAGGGCGAGATTTTTTTTCGAGCTCGACTTTTTTCCCTCTTCCGAGAAAGATAAAAGAAAGGAAAGCTACCTCGAAAGTGTCCATCGTGTACACGGAGGGGGTCGGAGCTCTCTTTGATCTCCCCTAAAATCGGAGCATTTTTTCTCCTCCTGCTTTCTGGTCGGACGAGGTCGAGGATCGTTACGATGAAATATGCAAAGTGTCTTAACGCCGTAATCACCCCTTAACCCCGGGGCGGGGTTTGCCTCCAGATGAAGATAAGGCGAATCCTGTGAGGGCTCCGGCAGGGAAAACGGGAAAGAATTGAACGGGCAAGAGAGAGTGATAGCACATCGCGAGCAGCCGTTATCACTCGATCGAGAAAAAATCGCTACATGGGGGAGCGAAATCAATTTCACTAAACAAATTTCATTAAAGAAAAAAAACTACGTCCTTATTTCTAGTCTGAAATGCAGATTTTTTCTTTCGGTGCTTCCAGGTTGGAGAGAAGTTTTATAAATATTTTGAAGTTTTGATACATTCATAATACCTTAATGGTGTGACTCGAGGATGAATGGGAACAAAGGAAAAAAGCGATTTCGCCGAGATCCCTCGACTAGTATCAATTGGGACCTTGGTCGAGAATGAAATCACTCCGAACGAGGCCGGGGCTCGAAGTGTCCCGAAGTGGTCGAAGAGGAGCAGGAAGGGAGAAGAGAGCAACGCACTCTCGGGTCTCTCTCGTGGGAGTCTATTTAGCTCCCTTGGCCACTTGCTCCTCGGTGTCGGACTCGCGGACACGTGTCGATCGATTTCGCCGTACGCGCTCTCCATTCCGTGGGTGCCATTCAAAAAATTCCATCGTTTATTTTCCACACCTCTACACCTTTCCCACGATTTTATGATCATTTTAGTTTGTTTAATTTTTTTTTTTTATACGGAAACTCCTTGTCATAGTATGGTAATTTTAATCGACCTCCAAGGCCACGGATTCACGCGACACCAGTGATAAGCGAGGGTTGTAAACAGTATCGGAGTAGGTCTCATATTTGATGATAAATTGAAATTAACTATTAGTAACAACTCGGCTATATCGATGCCAAAATCGAGAGCGACGATCGTTACGTAGATTACGGTGAAAAATATTTAGATCGTATCTAAGTTATCACGAGTCTAGAATTTCCCGTTCCGATCCCGAAGAAATAGACGTGTTCCAGTAAAGCAGTATTTTTCGACAGGAAGTTATGCCTCATTAGTGGAATAATGAACTTTTTATATTCCGTGGGTAGGAAGTTTCACTCGAATGGTGCACGTTCTTTTTCTATCTGTCATCTCCTGCACGCAAGTGGATGCGCACGAGGAGGGAAAGGAGAGTCCGCATGGAAGTGGAGCGCGATGCACTTCTCTGATAGCGCGAGTCGATCTTTCGCTAATGAATTATGCTTCGTCGATGGAATGGCGAGCTTTCTATACTTCGTGGGTAGTAAGTTTCACACGAATAGTGCGCGTTCTTTTTCCTATTCCTTTTTCCACTCGGCGCAAGTGGAGGCGCACGCGCGCACATAGGGGAAAATCAGTCCGCATGGAAGTGCACCGCGTCGTCGTCGATCTCTCGCTAATGAACTATGTTCCGTCGATGGAATAGCGAGCTTCCTATATCCCGTGGGGGTAGGAGGTTACCCTCGAACAGGGCACTTCCATTTTCTACTTATTTTTGTCCTCGACGCGAGTGGACGCGCGCACGCGCACGAGCAGGGAAACGAGTCCGCGTGGAAGTGGAGCGCGGTGCGCTCCTTTGATAGCGCAACTCGCGTGACCCATTGACTCGTCGAGGCCTTTTTATCCGGGCAAAGCCTCCAGCCGTTTCCCGTTCGATCGGCGCCAACAAAGGGCGCTTTGTTGGGCGTACGATTTAACGAGCTTGTCCATCGCGTTATCGAATGGCCCATATACGCCGCGGTGCGCTCCCGATAAGGGAGACCGCGCGTTATCGCGCCTGCGATTCGCGGCCGGCCGTCCGGTTGCACCTGCGAGCCGAAGTCGCGTACGGCAACGAACTTTCCTGGGATCGTGATCCTGTTTGGACTCAAGGACGCTTGTGTCTCGGCTTTGCCATTCGCCGCACGCCTCGCCGTATAATCGCGCGCTCTATTCCTGGCCCGATCGGCCAGCGCCGAAGATTCCTTATTATCGAGTCTTCGATCCCTCGCGGCAGCTCGAGCTCCGGTCGAACGGCTCCGGCCGACATTTCATCCCTGCCGATTTATCGCCGTCGACTCGTCGTCAAGTACTTTACGAAGAGTACACGGAAAATTGAAATTTGCACCTCCATCAAAGGGCAACATTGCTGATAAATTCTTCCTCGTTCCTGCAGGAATAATTGTCCCAAGGGCAAAAATATTTGCCAATCGTATCGAGAGCAGATCTAGCCATTGTCGAGCTTTCTTAAAAAAGGGAAAAATGCTTCCTAAATTAGCAAATGAATGCGCAGCAACGGCCAAAAAAATATCCCGTCCCTGCTCACGCAAATGAGCGACGGAGGATCTGATGGTCCTAGAAAAGAATATCGCAACCATGAATATAACTTGTGTTGCCTCGGTGAAGTATTAGTTCCTTCGTTCTCGATATAACAGAAACGTTTCTGAATTGAAAGAAAAAAAAAATTCAAGTGTTCACGTTTGTCGAAGCAAGTCAAATGTCTTGTTATGACTGTGAATTCGTTTTCTTCGAGCTCGACACTCGGCGCCGGGGATTGCGACTTGACTTATGGAGGGCATTGTAGCTTTACGTCGGCAGAGGGAGGAGTACCTCCTCTTTCCTGTTTTTTTTATTCACGACCCGCGACGCGAGTCGTTCAGTGCGAAGGGATTGGGGGGAGCAAGTGGGACAGGAGATAACGAAGTCGCAGCCCGAACGACCACAATGGCCACTCGACGTTTCCCTTCAATTCGGACAGGAAGGAAGTCGATGGGCGAACGGCGCTGCATATCAATTTCTCTCTCCCCCCACCCTCTCTCTCTCTCTCGCTCCCCCTCGTGCTCGCGACGCTTAATTCATAATTCATAATTCATGCACGCCGACAGCCTCGATTACATCCTTTTTCATAGGTGTAGGCGCCCGGCGATTGCGACACTCGACGAGTACTCGGACTCTCCGCTTGTACTCGACCGCACTCGACGGCGCACTCGACGGCACTTCTCGAAGGCAGTCGCGAGCCGAGTCCATCGAGACACCTGCCGCGATAATTCCCTCCTAAAAGCCTCCGGCTTTTCCCTCGCCAGCTGGGAAATAAGAGAGGTGAGGCAGGCCCCTCGCGGAAATAAAAGAGATACCGCCGATCCTTATCGCCGGTGGATATACACCGATTGCCTCATTCATTTTTCGCGCCACGTGCACGCGAGTGCTAATTATCCCTTCCTAGGTGCATCGGGACGCGAGAGGCCTCTCTCCTTGACTTTAGACGTGCACTGATAAAAATGCCCCTGTAAATTACATTTTCTATACGTAGATTTATTTACGTAATCATTGGTTATTTCGATGCCAGGATAAGTGGCAGGAAAATTGCATTGGATCCGATATATCGCCCTCGGCATCCACGTTAAGTTAAGGAAAATTATAATCTAACGTTACGGTTAATTTAAGTAGAAACTCACCCGTACGGTAAATATACAAGGCTTACGGGTATTTGTACTTTTTCAAATTTCTTATTTTCTCCTTTCACGTTCATCTATGTGAAATCGTCGGTTACGAGGTGAGTCGAGACGTATGTAAATTTCCAGGGATTTTTATCAGGGTGCACGAATATGTGTGTTGTGAATAGTCAAATCGTGGAATCTGGCTTTTTGTAAAACGCCCAGCCGTTTTGTAGGATGCGGCTAAATGATCAAATCCGGCTAATCATTTTATAGAGCAAGTAGGTGTTTTATAAAACGACCAAGGTACCGCTGTATTCTCAAATTCATGAAATTACCGCCTGTTTCATTATTTCGGTCGTTTCATAAAACTCCTAGTCAGTTTATAATATGGTTCGTCGGATTGTAAAACGAAGCTAAGTGAACGAAGATGAGACCAGGACACGTTTTTTTACAAAACGGTTCGGCAATTTACAATTAGTGTACTAGTGTACACTTAGAACTACAATTAGACAATTTTGCAATTAGTCCACGACACATGAATTTATGCATACACGCAAGACGCGGAGGGGCCTTACGAATGATATCAGCGCGAGGAGCCACGGGCCCTTATCAATCTCGACAATTGGAACTTCCGCCCGACGGCATCGCGTCACGTTTATATTTTCCCCTAACCGTAGATTGCATAAAAAAAAAGAAGGCGAAAAAATCTGCATTGTCAACCAGATATCTCTGTTGGTCAGAATAGATACAGTTTTCTCGGAACGCGCACCTCCCCCTCTCACCCTCTTCGTTCCTCGCGTGCCGATTGCTTCCCCCTCTCGCGGGCTGCCCACGAATTACGCGGAGAAAACGCTAAGATTTTTGCACCATTTGCGCGATATCGCCCTCTCCCTCCCAGGACGGAGGTGTGCATTTTCCCTGGAATGCAGCGCACGCTCCCTCCGTAGGCATTCTCCGCTCTGGACCGTTTCCTGATTACTGCTTGCCCCCTCCTTCTCTCTCCCTCTTTCGTTCTATGTCACGTTCCCCCGCCCTTCGTCGAAGCGAAGCCACGCGCGCGAGTACCTACGGGAGGGTACAGGGACGGACATAAATGTCTTCCCTACCGACACGGTGTGGTCGCTTTTAATAGCGTTAAACGTGCTTACCATTGCTCGTAGTAATATATCACATCCCTTTAAGATTACATGAACGGGTCATTTTATATATATCAAGACGGGAGAATATTTATCAAACTTATCTCCAAACCGGGTCCACCGAATAATTCGAAACTTTAACACGCGATCATGGAGGTCTTACCGAAGATTTTGAGACTTCCGAAATTTCTTTTTTTGTTTCGGTTCTGGTTCGGAATAAATACATTTTTTTCTCGAGAAATAACTGAAATTTCTATAAATAAATGAAATTTTGCGTACAATTTATTCGAGGGCATCTGGGCGAGATAAACATTCTTTGAATTAATAAGATATTTCTTTGGTTCAATGACATTTCTCCTCGGTGTATATGAATCCGTGATTTATTCTCAATGTACGCCTGGAGGGCGTTCATGTCCGCGAGTGTACAGGGGTGCGCGTTAATGCGAGCCGCGTTCCATTATCAAACGGTAACGCGCTGCCCAAGGTCCGGCCGCGTGTAGGTCGCGTCGGTGGATTCGGCAGGAAGCGGGAGGGGGGCTTAAGTTTACGAGGCTTAAGTGTGTGCGAGACGCACACCGAGAGATGGCCGTCGGTGTGCGCGGCCGTAATTGCGGTTAATTTAGCGAGGCTCGGTGAGCGCGGCCCCGAGCCTTTGCCGGTCAGTCCGCGCGACCGAGTGCCCTGCGACCGGTCGCCTCCTCGACCGGTTTGAACACGCTCGCGGAGGTCGCTCCCGCGGTCGATCTCGCGGTCGACCGACCTTTCGATTCGACCGATCGGGTCTACGCGACCACATCGCTCGCGAGGCGGTCCCTCCGCCGGGCCCGCGGATTCGAGGCTTAGTCCCTCGCAGGACACTGCGAGGTGAGGTCGTACGGCCCGGGGCACGTCCCATATTTTGTTTGCGCCGTTCCGCTCGCGCTCGGCCGTGTTTGTTTGGCTTGCGTAACGCGCCGAGGTTGACTCGGACTCTCGGGAGGGAGAGAGCGTCTCTTAGCCGGCCGCGGCTCGCGCTAACGGTGGAACTCGTTACGCCGGCATTCAAGGGCTACCGTTTTCGCTCGAGCGCGGATATCCTTTACTCTTGGCAACGTCGCGACTCGGTCTCGGGTGAAGCGATCGGTAAGTCGATTGCCATCCGACGCTGTCTCGCTGCTTCCGCGCGACAAAGGGTCGCCCGCGACGCGATCCTCGGCGATGAGGGCGCGAATCGGACGCGGGAAGAGGAGCGCCATCCGGGGGGCTGTGGCGCACCGCGCCGAGCGATATCCCCGACTGGGCGCGATATCGAGGTGCGCTGATGCACGCGCCGCTTGGCCGGCTCGAGTGTGAGTGCAAGCGCGCGCTCGCCGCGAACGTGCCTCGCCGAGGGAGTCCGAGGATACCCGAGGATACTCGATATTCGCAATTATTGCCACGCGGCAACTGGAAAGGCGCCGATAAACGACGGGAAGGAAAGATGTTCAAGCTCTCCGGGAGGCAGGAGTGGGAGGCCTGGACGAAGGGTAACGAAATCTCATAACTTGTTATTTCCAAATTTCGGAATTGACCCTCTTTGAGAAATATAGAATGCTTGCGATACTCTTTGTAGAACGTTTTACTACAACAATTATGGGGCAGCTTTTTTGCAATGCCAAGGTCAGAGTCTAATTTACGTCGATGAGTTTAGAATTTCTTGATTCCTCCCGAGCCTCGAAGGTCCCATTTTTTGGAATTCTAATCTAATAGTTGAATCGAGGTTTTTGGCCCAGTTTTTTGGGAAGTCTTGAGATTTACGACGAAACTTCAGTAATTCGATGGTTTTTTTAACAGCTTCTGGCAGGAACGTTATGCTTCATTTCCGTGCGCTTGGAAATGAGGCATTACTTTGGGGGTCAAATTAACGGCGATTTCTTTTTTCTTCTTCTTTTTTTTTTGCGGTTTTACTCTTTTTATTCTTTGTAATCGAAAGAAAGAGTCACCCAGTATGCGGAGAGCAATCCGCGGCGAAGGTGGAGAGGGAAATTTGCATTCCCGAGGAGGACTTAAGGAGGGACGAGAGGGCAGAGGCGAGAAGCTAAAGGTTAAGAGTCTCGCGTCGAGACTCGAGATGCCCGGGATGATTATGCGCGAGATTTGGAGGTTATGTTCGGGGGAGGGGATCGCCGGGCACATTTCTATCCGCTCTCTTCTCTCTCTCTCTTTCTCTTTCTCCGGGAGCGCCGCACCTCGTGGATGCACTCCGGCCCCATGATGGGAGAAAGTATTGAATAATGCATCGAGCGGCATCTATGAACGAATTCATCTCGCGAGAGCGAGAGAGAGAGAGAGAGAGAGAGAGAGGAGGGGAAGGAAGAGAGGAACCGTGTTCCTCCGTTCCGGGTGATGGTGGATAAAGCGTGATCTCTGGATTCTTAATTTTCCTGAAATTTATTTCGCTACCCCTTCAGGTGATCTTCTAGTACAGGGGGTGTATATATATACACTGAAAAAAAGCGTCTATTGAACCTGAGAAATATTTCTTTGAACGATACCACAGAAATATTTTGTAAATTCATATCCGACTGAAATAAATTGTCACAATTCCGAAGCAAAGTTGCCACCAATTTATTCGAGTTTATTTCAGTAAAATAATGATCCCTTGAATTAAGATGAATTTCTTTGACGCTATTCCAAGGAGCATTTCTTTGGTTCGATGAATTTCTTTTTTTTCTCGGGGTGGATGAAGTAGATATAAGATAGATGTAATGTACATATGAAGTATCTATCTAGCAGGGTGTCCCGGATGATTATTGTTCCCTGCTCTGAAATGGGCGTGGTCCTCGGCTGAGCCCTTGACGACCGAGACTTTTCCCAGGACCTCCAACAAAGCCCGACACGGAGGTTTGATGTATGTTAAACGCGTTTCCCCGGCAGTCATCACGGTCCATTACTTCTGCAGTGGGTCGTTGTCTCCCAGACCCCGTCGACCTCGCCAGGGCATGGGCAATTTGAATAACGATCCGCGTCGTCCGGAGGAACCGTCGTCCGATCGCTCCCGGGGTGGTTTCTGATTTTTTAGAAACGATGGAAAATACTTTGAAGCCCTTTTAGCGGCTCGCGTTTCGACCTCGGGGGTGTCGGCCACGGAGGCTCGGGAGGGAAGGGAGTGGTCTTCGCAGCTGTTGCGGCCCGAGGGCTGACGCACCCTCGTTGCAACAAAGAAATCCTATACGGGACACCGTATTGCATTACTCGTCGATACGTACGGTTAAGCCGGCGGTGCGTTCGTTGAAAGCCACGCAACGGGAAGGGGGAGCGAGTGCGTTAATCCCTACAAAATGAAGAATTAAAAAATGAATGATTAAGGGTGAAAAGAAAAATGAGAAAATGAAGAATGAAATATCAGGAATTGCCGTGGAAGTTTGGAAAAGAAAAGTTCAATTTATTTAATATACCCGCAAAACGGCGATTGTCAGGGGCGACCTTTACTTACTGGTACTGTCTTTGGAACATCGGGTTCCTTTCCTTGTTTTTATAGAGGTCTCCCTTACAAGAGAAAGAGTACCTAAGCTTCCCTCCCCAGCGGTGGCGTTTCTTTTTGTGACGAATTTCCCGTGTCGCGTGGCCTTGAAGGTTGACTGAAAATTGTTTAAAAATTGTCAACCACCCCGTGAATGGATATGTTTCACATGAAAGGATAAGTTTAAGCCCTCCGTGGCTAAATTTAGGTTGAAAGTATTATCTCTTTATTATGATAGGGCGGTATCCATGTGGGAAGTGGTCTCGAATGGAGGAACGGTCTCGCTGGCGGTAGTCACGCGAAGGGTCGGCGTTTCCTCCGAAGGGCAGAAATCGGCGCAGAAGCCACGGGGCGCGGAGGGGGATGAATCACGAGTGGGAAAGGAAAATCGATACGGGCCGACACTGACCCTCGACGGGCCGCTCTTCGCGGCCATGCGCCCGTGCGTGCGCCTCCGTGCACCCGGGTGCACCCAGGGGCGCGACTGCATGCCCGCGTGTCGGGGGGAAAGAGGGAGAGAAAGCGAGAGGGAGGAACGGAAATTACCCGTGTCGCGGGAGACGCTGTTTGGTTTCGGGTGACCGGGGCTCGCTTTTTTTCCACTCCCGGGTAATGCGTCCATCGACTCGACAGGGAGCGACAATCCCGGCCGGGGCGGAACCAAGATGGCCGCCGGGGACGCGGACGACATGTGGCCCACAGCCGGCCAAGGAAGTGGCGTCCAGTTTCGGGGAGGGTGAATCAAAGGATTCCGCCGAGTCTTTCCCCGTTGATTTATATACCCTCCTTAAACGCACATTTTCATATTTATATTAATACCACGAGGAACGAAATTCATTTGACCGTGTAGAAATTTCTACGAACAGTACCGAAGGAACATGTGGTTAATTGAAATGGTAATCAATGACTCGAGTAAACTCTAGTAAATCGTCATAAGAGAATATGGAGATAAGAAATGTTGCGTCCTATTTATTTCAGTCGAATAAGGATTCTTTGAATTTAACTTTGGTACTATTTAGTGAATGTATTTTTGTGGTCCAATTGAATGTTATTCTCAGGGGGTGCACCGTGAAATAAAGGAAAGGGGAAATAACGCCCAAGGAAAATTGAAAATGGGTAGAATTTATTCAAGTGAAAACGTTTTTGGAGTATGTCCAGCTGAGGAAGATCTCCAGTTGTCCGGCTGCAGTGGTCTTTATTAGCGGGAGCGATACTTTTTTTTTTCCCCAGCCGTTTCAGATTTATTTGCAAATTCGGTAAGCCTTTTTTTCGAAAAGAAGCTTATCTATGATTACTTGAAAATATACATCGGAATATGAATGTTCGATGTTTATGACACTTTACGTCTCGATTCGCGCCCAACTTGGCCGAGGTTATTTTTGCCAGGACTCGTTTCCGCGCAGATCTCGAAGCGGAAGGAGGACCTCGAGGGGGGGGATTTGCGCAATTCGCGGACGTCTCGTCGGGTGCATCGGCGTTGTCTCCTCTCGGACGGCCGTCTCGTCGGGAGTGCTGGGGCGAAAGTTGCGGGGAACTTATTTTTAGGCGACCCTCCCCCTCCGCCTCCGCGCGCGGAGGGCGAGCCACGTGACGAGGTCGAAAAAGCGCAACGCGAATAACCCGCCCCGCGGGATTTTTCCCTCTTCCCTTTTGCACCAAATTAAAAAGAAGGCGTTTTCACTCGTAACAATAAAACTGCCGACAAAATGTTTCTCTTATCCGGGCATTACAATAATTGCCGACAATGTACGTTCGCAATAGTGCGTTCCTAACATGACGTGGCCACAGGAGTTTCCTTTGGGGAAGGTTGTTTACTATCAGCAAATAAAATTGTGAGGATATAAAAAGAAAATGTCGCTTGTATCGTCACTCGACCAAACGAGCAATATACAGCTTGTTGGCGCTGCTAGAAATATAGCGTAACCGTCAATAATGTTTTTGTTGATTCGGTGAAGTATAACGGTCTTTATTATCTATACGGCGAGTATATGCGATTAATTCTTATGGGCTCATTTTCAAGCTTACATTCGCTTAAGTTAAATTTTCTATCATAGCTGTGAATTATTTTTCTACCCTGAGATATAAAAGTTCATTGAACCAAAGAAATATCCCTTCGAGGGTACCAACAAATATTTCGTTAATTCTAAGAATAATTATTTGGCTGGAATGAACTCAAGTAAATTGTCGTTATTTCGAATAAATCTTCCATCCGATTTATTCGAGTTTATTTGAGTCAGGTAATTATTTATTGGATTGACAAAATATTTCTGCGGTTCAATGGTCATTTTTTTTTCTCAGCGGACGTGTGGTTTTGTCCATTATTTTTTTTTTCTTGGCTCGCCTCCTCGCCTTCCGGCCGATTGACTTTGACTCCTACTCGGAGGGGAACCTCTCTGCGCGGGGGTACGAGGGCATCGCGTTATTGTTATTCCGCGGAGATCGCGCCTCTTCTTTCTCTTTCTCTCTCTCTTTCTCCCCCATTGTCTCTCGGTAGTCCGGGAATAAACGAAGTAGCGTGTGTACGCCCGGTAAAAAATAACGGCGAGGGGAGAAGCGACTCCGACGACGGACGCGATCGATCCTCCTCGATTCGTCGAAGTCTGGAACTTCGGCACCTGAGTATCGAGGCCCTAAGAAAGGACGCGATACTCATGAAATTTAATTTTTCCAAAAAAATACGTGCCTTTGGTTCTAATCTGGGATGAATGAAAAAAAAAAGGTTTTTCTGAAAAAATGAATTTCATGAGCATCGCGTTCTTTCTTAGGGATTCCGTAATCGCGCGATGAGGTTTCAAATGATTAGATGCGCCCAGTTCGGAGGTAAATTTTAGAAATATTTTGACCGATCGATATACATAGAATGACACTTTCATAACCTTAATTTCCGCGAGCAGGCCTCCTTGATCGACTCCACTTTTAAACCAGGTCTTTAACGCACTTGTCCACCCCATATACAGATAATTTACCGACTATGTGTACGCGTAAAACGGCTGATTCAATTTTGGCCGAGTCGTGCACGTAGTAACCATTCACCGATCCCTCGTAATCGCGAATTAAATGCGCCGAGCCACTTCTGGCTCAACGAGTCTCTCACCCTCTCATCTCGCGGGTCTTTTTCTGTCCTGCCCCCCGACTCACTTAAATCGAAAGTAACCAATTGATGTCAATAGACGAGGCATCGGTCGCGAAACAGTTCGGCGTCCTCGGTACTCCGATTCGCCTAACGAGCTCGATCGCTCGATCTAATCGAGCTCTTCCCTCGCCTTGCCAATTATCGCTCCTAAAAGCTTTTCCGAGGCTTTTCCGAGGCTGCTCGCGAAGTCCTGGCACGCACTCGACGGAGATATGCGTACTTCGCGAACAAGAGGCGAGATTTAATCCGCCATCGCGGCGACTTCGCGCCAGGACGGCCGCGTGCGGAATACTGATGAGGAGGGCCCTAACTCCGGAGTATGGTCGAGGGTGCGGAACGGCTGCACGCGCAATAGGACTTCGTTCGAATTATTCTATTTCTTTTTTCATTCTCCCTTCACCCGAGAGTCCGACATTCAGTGTCTGACGAGCGTCGCGAAAGTTGCCCATTGCGTGCCACGTCACATTTTACCTCCCGAGGGAGGGAAGTAGTCACTTTCCGCTCGCATAAAAGCGGAGTTCGGGAGGAAAAGTATCGTTGGACAGTTGGTGGCGTATCGATCGATGAGGTGGTGAGTGGGGCGTTCTTATTAACAAACGCCTCGGAGGATTAAATGGTTTATCATTGTTTGATGACGAATTTGTAAAATATTTCGACGAAAACATCCACTTTTAGGTTTCACTTTAGTAACCGTTCACTTTCCTCTCTCGTTACGTAATTTACTAGTTGTCTGTTCGACATCGAAGGGGAGAGTATTTACACGTGAAAGCGGGAAAATCGGCCTCCATCGAGGGGAAGAGTTTTTGGCCAGGCCGTATAATTGCCCTTTCCGCAAATTCGATCTCGGCCCGGCGCAACCGTCTGGCCGCGGGGGGAAATATTCCTCTATTTTCCGGCGAGCGCGTGTATTTTCGTTTAACCTTCGCACTCGTGGATGGAAGTTCGCGCAATTCGAGGCCGGCCGCGAATTCGGCCGAGACCCGGACGAGAGAGCGGTCGAATGGTCGCGGCCGGTACGTCCGAGGGGATTTAATTGACCGGCGTGAATGTGTATGTATGCAAATATGAATTCGTGTATTTTTCATTTTTGTTCGACTTTCCGTTTCCTTTTCATTCAATTTGGCGGATCGCCCCGCCGAGAGTGCTCACCGACCCACTTCTCGGCGACGGCCGTTGTCCAGAAGTCCGGATGCCGATCCAGGAAGTTCGGCAGGAAACTGCAGCCCGTGAAAAGCGATTGCGGCATCGCCGGCTCGCGAACTCCGTTATAAATAATATTTATGCAACCATGTGGCACAACGGGGAGGGCGAGTCGACCCGAGTGTTCTCCGCGTCGCCCGTTCGTGCGTAAAACCGGCCGCGAGTAATCGCACCGATAATCCGGCATCGGAGCGAAATGCGGCCGCAAAGTGCCCCCGAGTGCGGAGAAAAATCTCAGCCTCGGGGAAAGTCTCTCCACCTTGCGGGGAAAATTCGATCGGGATCTGTGGAATTCGATTTTCCGAAAAAGAAATTCCTAGACCGGGTCGGATCGATTTCGAGGACTGCTTCGACCACCATGCCGGTTGACTTGCGTCTGGACAAGAGGATGGAAAAACGATACTTCTCGGTGTCGGTCTTACGCCGAGTCGTGCCGACATGCGAGACCTGATACGAATTGCGCTGAATTATGTGCGAGGGTCTTGATAGAGGATTTTTTTAATCGGGTTAGAAGTGGGAAAGAATTTTCCAAATTTTTCGAATTAGACGAATTATTAGAATTATTTAAATTATTTGATTAGACGAGCGGACTCGAGAATCGAAGTTGAGGATCGCCGGGACGTTTCTGAGATGTTTGCGGGATTTAAAGGCCACCGGGCGGGAGCCGTAACGGTAACTGTCGGTCTTTTTGCGGCACACTTAGCGAGGCGCGATGTTACGCCACGGTGCTCATTGAACTTGACTCTCGAACGCGTCACCTTTACGGGACACTCGATCGATTCCTCGAGGCGAAGGCCTGCGAGAGAGCGGCAGCGAGGAAGAGCGCGAGAGCGAGCACTCGGACTCCGTCAGGACTAAAAGGGGAGTCGAGGCCCACGAGGGGATCGATCCTCGACCTCGTCCTGGATCGTCCCAAAGGGCCGAGCCTGCCCTTTCCATCTCCTCGCCCACGCGGGAGATGCACAAAGTCGGACTCCATTCCCCTTGTCCTCCTGCCCTTTCTCGGCTCGCCTCTTTACTGGTGGAAAAAAAAATTAACTTTCTAGGCAAAATTATTGTCTCTTATATTTCTGAAATATATTGCGATCTCAATATATTTCTCGCTGAAGAAATTTCTTGGCGCTGGTAAGGCTGCTTTTGTGATCATCAGGATTGTGATCCAAACAACGGCGAATTGATATCAAGGGGAAATGATTTTGCAAAAAGAATTCCACGTACAAAAGTGCTCTCAAGTGTTGAGGATATTAAGGAAGGTAATTCTATATTAATCGTTCGTGAAACTGATCTTCAAAATGGGGGTGTCGAGTCGTTTCAAATGTTAGAACGTGAATGTACAGGTTTTAAGGAAGGCTCTCCGACCCCCATGAGATTTCATTTTTTTCTAAAAAAATATTTAAATTTGTGGGAACATTTGAAAGAAAAAGTGACATTTCTGGGTGTCAATGCGTCTCTCGTAGACTCCACGTTCACGGGGTGAAGTTTGAAACGATTCGGTACACCTCGTTCGGGGATAAGTTTCATAAATGGGACCTCTCTGACGCCACTTTATATTATATTTTGAATGGAATGTTGGGTTGAACCCTCAAACAGATTAGTACTCCATAGAAATGATTTTTAACTGGAAATTTTCTTTGTAACGCGGGGGCTTCGCTTATTCCAGATATCAGGCTGCAGCTGAACGAGCAGCTACGATGCCTGGACGTGCGCATGGAGGCGCAAGTCGCCCTGGTCGCCGAGCTGCAGGACTTCTTCCGAAGGAGGGCCGAGCTCGAGCTGGACTACAGCAAGTCCTTGGACAAGATGGCCAAGAGCATCCAGCTCAGGCACAAGGAACAAAAACAAAAGTACTTATTTCTCATCAGTGAAGAGTTTGATATGCACCGACCCGCCTCCGCGAAGGCGCCGAGGCGAAACCTCTCGCGTCGCGAGTAAAATGAAAGATATCTTTGAATGTCATCGAGGAAATATTTTGTTAATTCGAAGAATAATTATTTTAGGTACACAAGCTCGAATTAATCGGATGTACCCTTCCTTGTCTCTACATTCTCTTACGACACTTTATTTGAGCTTATTTCTAATTAACACATATCCTTCTTGGGCACCATTCAAAGAAATATTTCTTTGGCTCGATGAATCGTTTTTTTCTCTTTTTTCTCAGGGTAGGAGTCGTACGTAGACGCAGATTCGATATTCCGGAGGCGAGGCGAGGATTCGCCTCGGTTTCTTTCGACTTTTATCCTGGAAATCGGCTTATATTCTCTCGGGGCCCCTCGGTACCGTGATTGTAAGGCGGTGCCGTACGTGTGCGCGCTCGCGGAATGCCCGCGATCTACATGCGCCCGCAATCCGGATTATTTATTCTCGTTGCGGCCTGCGGATATCTCGGATCTCCTCGGGCGTCCCGATTTCCCCGAACCCGAATCGTTTTGTCCCTCTTCCTCCTACAATTTTGCCGGATTTGCCCGCGAAATTATTCCGCACGACGCAAACCGGGACACAAAGCCGGCGACCCGAGGGGGATATTGTTTAGCCGTCGCGTGCGTGTTTTGGACGTGCGGCGCCGGAATTGTGGTTTCGGAAACTGTGGTTTAAATAGAACACTAGACGCGGAAAAATATTCAACCGATAAAATGGATATCGATCCAATCAGAAATTGGCCGTACGCCGCGATGTGGTGGCGCTCTATTTTACGCGTACACAGGGAGAAAAAAAAAGAAAAAGTAAATTGAACTCATTTTCTGAGTTAAACATGGCGGACTCAATAAGCGAGTTGGTTCAACTTCGATTTGGATCTAAATCACATGGAGTTGAATCAACTCATCCGTACAGTTGGTTCAACTCAATAATGAGTTGATGTAACTCATTTTAAGCTGAATCGATTCTTTTTCTTTACCAACATTTTGGACGCCAATTTACCCATCACATTTAAAACGCGCCGCACATCCAAAATTGCCGCAGGTCCAAAACGCACACACGTGCGTCAGGCATTATTCGTCGGAATTCAAAGGTGGGACGACTTTGCGGTCCGGATGTCGAATTAAGTCCCAGCGGCCTCGACTTGTCTCGTGATAATTCGAGGGCTTAAACTCGGTTGATCCGATGTCCCCAGGAGAGAGCAGTGGCCCCTGTTCTCCAGCTACGCCTGCTGGCAGCAACTCGTCAATGAGACGAAGTCGCTTAGCAGAGACCACGCGGCTCTTTCCGAGGTCTACAGCACGCATCTCGTCGGTAGGCTCAACCAGGTCATGGAGGACGTCCAGCGGATCTACAAACGCGTAAGTTTCGCCAGACCCTAAGATAGTTTTCTCAACACGGGGGAAAAAAAAAGAAGAATGGTCAGGAAAACCGCAATAGGAATAATCGTAACCATGTTGCAAGGTAAAATATGGGATAACCTTCTCAAGAGATTGTGGCAATTGGAGTAACATAGTAAAAGTACAAGGTACTAATTGTTGTAACACTAAGATAATCGTAACATCCCCGCGTAGTTAATATTACCATTCGAAATCACTGCTGCAATTTTTTAACGTGACCTCGTGGACATGGCAACAATTTCCAAGGTTACGTTTACCTTTCGATGTGATCGATCTCATCATTTGCGCGGTTCATGTTTATAGCAATAATTTAGCTATGTCGTAGTAATTGTAACCAAATTATTTTCTTCTTCCGTGAAGTAGACTCCGTGATCTCTTTTTCTTACTTCATGATCATTCTGTTTATTTTATTCCAGTGCCGGGAGATCGGCTACGAGACACACGAGGAGATCCTTCGAGTGCTTCACGAGCTCCACACCACGATGAAGACCTACCAAGCCTATCAGGCAGAGTCCAGACAAGCCGAGACCAAGCTACGCGTTGCCGAACAGCAACGAAGCAAGCTAGAAGTAGCCAACGTACCTCCGGAAAAGCTGGCTCGCAGCAAGAAGTACCGCCTGATCGAGAAGGAGGTCAACAAGGTTCGTTTAAGGACTATCTGCATTGATCGTAGATACGTTAAGGGGATGTGAAAGTGGCGTTCGAGGGATCAATGAAACTTTCCTCCTAACTGAGTGCATCGAGTCGTTTCAAGCTTCCCAACGTGAATTTGGAAGCTAGGCGGAAGGTCCTACAATCGTGACATTTCATTGTTTACAAGAAATTTATAAAATGCCTATGAACAAATTAAAATATTGTAATTTCATGGGCGTTAGGACCTTCTTGGCAGCGTCCATATTCATATTGTGAAGTTTGAAACGATTCAGTAAATCCAGTTCGGAGAAAAGTTTCATAAACGAGACCTCTGATGCCATATTCACATCACCATTAAGGCTGAGCCTCACTCGTTACCGAATGACAATGTTGTTTATCGTATGAAATCAAAGGTAATCGGTTCTCAAAGAAGGAAAATCGTTTTCTCTGATTTCCGAGTGAACGGCCCCTCGAGGCAATGAATGAATGTTTTTCGACGGAAGTGCTGCCGATCGAAGAAGTCGGCCGGATCCAAACCTGGCAAGGACTTATGGACCAGCTTGACACTTCTTCTCGAGGGTTTCAAGAGAACTCGAACTTTGAGAGAGAGAGAGAGCTTGAATTAATTCGCGATATCTCGGGCGAGTCACGGGATCATCCTGCGGACGCGTGGCCAGGATTTTCGTGCAATCTTGTTCTGACAAATTGATCGGCCTGTACAGTCGTAATGCAATTTGGAGCGGTCGTCCGCGCAACCGTCGACGAAAATAGTGAGATTGAATCAGTTGGTTTAAATCAATTGATTTAACTCAGTCAACCCCTGATTGCCTATACAATTTAGACGTCTTGCGCGACTTCGTAATGCTTCCTCTTCGTGAGGCTTTTTCTGGTGGCAGTTTTGGCGTCGATTTCTTTCTTACTGGGGAAATCGGACGCCAAGCGTTGCTTCCTTGGAAGCAAATAAGTAAGAGCGTATTATTATTATTTGCATATTACGGGAGAACGGAAGGAAAGGTGTTCAGGGGTTAACAATCCTGGCATACATTCGCCGGGCCTGAAAAACTGATGGCCGGGCGATAAAAAAAAAGACAGTTACATCGAAAATGAGGTGAACCGCGCTCCGAAAGTCGAGGGAACGTCCAGCTGGACGGCTCGTGAAGAGGTTCCGGCTGGTCGTGCTTTTTTTTATAAATCCGATGAATATGAGAAATATCTCGCCGCCGGTTTCATGGCTCCCTTTCTTGGTACACATGGACGGCCGAGAGGCTGCGTATCTCGTTTGATAATCAATGAGGGGAATTGAGGTGATCGACCGGATTGTTTGTGCTTAGCTCGTGGAAGTTTGCGAAGCCAGAGAAAAACTGCTCGGAGGGTTTACACGGTTTACACTTAACCTGGTGGAAAGCTCGTTTGAATTGACCTCGATGTTGCGTTACTCTCGATTTGCAGGCAAAACACTGTTCGGTTGATTATCAACTATGATCAAGAGAGGTCGGACCTTGGGAAGGTACAGGAATGCATCAAAGGTTAATAAATATCTCAAGAGGACGTCATGATATGTATTGTAAAAAATGAAAAATAACAGAGAAAGAAATGGGAATCGTCGGCACACATGTGTCGCATTTCCTCCTCGCTCTAAGGAGGGGCTCTCAAGGATAAGATCAAGGGTGACTAATGACTTAAGACGCGTTAAGACAGAGTAATGGTGGAGTGGAAGGAAAAAAAATGTATGGGAGGAGCGATTATCGAAAACGAACAGGTCAAGAGAAGACGGGCCATGAAAACGTTGGCACAGCAATGCGCCGAAGATGCGAAAATATTTTAAGAGAACGTCACAATATGTATTATAAAAAAGAGAAGAAATAGGAGAAAAAAATAGTTTGAGAATCGTCGGCACACGTGTTTCGGATTTTCTTTTCGTTCGAAGGAGGGACTCCTAAGGATAACACCAGGGATGACAAACGACTTAAGACGCGCTAAGATAGAGTAATGGCGGAATGAATAAAAAAAAAAGTGAGAAATAGGAGGGTAGATTAACGAAACGGAAGAGTTACTCGGGATATTTCGAGTGATGCCATCATCGTGATTTCCGTCGTTGATGCGACCGAGGGACTTTCGGTGTGTCCTCTCTTCTAGGAAATCGCCCTATTAAGGGCGTTCCTTCTTTCCCCGGCGGCGATTTTTCTCGGGGATGTCGCAGAAACTCGGGGGTGAAAGATGGAGGGAGGGGCCTTCTACAGATTGAAGCACATCTGCGCTTTTTGTGGCGCCCTGGACGCCGGTAGAAAAATAAATAACTCGGCGGCGCTCCGGGTCTTACGGCAAGACAGATGGTTCTAACGGAACGAGGTACGACCGGCCGAGAAAGGGGACGGAAAAAGTACGAGAAACGAAGAGGGAGGACCCGAGCAACACGTGCAAGCTCATCTCTCCCAGAGAGCTCTCTAGCTGGAAATTATATCCCTCACAGCCACCGTTACCGAGACCGGTCGACACGGTTTAAATCAAACTATGGAAATCCTCGAGGCAAAAGGACAACCGAAGGAGCCAGGAGGAAGTCCTGGAGGCGTTCCGTTCCCGGCACCCGTTAGGATGGCCTGGATATCTCGGAATTGTTTGGAGCTCGCCGCGGGGGCTAAATTATTGGCCCGAGTGTTTGCACCACGTCGAAAGGCGGTTTACATAGTAGGGAACGGAATTAGCCAATAAGTGTCGGTCGGTGATGTCACCGTGGAAATCTTGTATCGTTGAATAAAGAGGAGATGAAAAATCGGAAGAAGAGACGGGGCCTCTTCTTCGCGCATAAAGCTGTCCGCCTCCAGATGGGAGGGTGAAAAAGCGCCAAGTGGAGTACATCTGCCCGTGGAATCCGAGTGGCGGACCGGCCGGCGAAATCGAGCACAACGATCCATTGATGGGATCGAATGGGCGGCTGTCGGGACTTCCTTCGAGGGGGAAGAGAGGGAAAAAATAAGCGAGGAGTCTCTGTACAGAAATTAACGTTCCTCGGGTGGGCGCTCTCGTTCGGCCGAATCGATAACCCGGAGGGCCACTCGAAAGCGAGGGTGTCCGAGATTCTCTAATCGAGGCTTCGATCGTTTCAGAGGAAGAACAAATACACGGAGGCGAAGCTGAAGGCGCTCAAGGCCAGGAACGAGTACATCCTCTGCCTGGAAGCGTCCAACACCACGATACACAAGTACTTCGTCGACGACCTGTCCGATCTCATCGATGTAAGTCGGTTGAGTGAACGCATTCTCTTCCTGGCGAGCTTCCTCCATCCTTGAGGCGAGGCTTTTAACTTCCCCGTTTACCCTTAGTGTATGGACTTCGGGTTTCACAACTGCATCGCCAGGGCCCTACTGATGCACTGCAGCGCCGAAGAAGGCAGGCAACGATCCTTGCAGTCAGGAGCGGAACAACTAGCCACCTGCGTCGGCGCCCTGGACTCCAGAGCTGATAAGCAGAGGTTCCTCGAGTCGCATCACGCTGCTTTCATGATTCCTAAAAAATTCGAGTTCCAGGGCCAGCGAGGAGACGAGGTGAGGACAGTTTTGAGTCGGCGAAGTAAAAGAGTTCAGAAGTCTCCCCATACACTAACTAAGAAAAAAAAAAAACATTCATTTAACCAAAGGAGTATTTGTTGAATGGTATCAATGAAATATTCTGACAATTCAAAAAATCATTGTTCGACTCAAATCGGTCACAAATCCGTTTTCATGTCGCAGACTCCCGAGCCCGAGCTGCAGAAGGTGCTGCACACGGAAATGGAGCAGAGGCTGGCGCAGCTTCAGCAGAGGGTCACGTCTCTCAGGACGGAGTCCGAGGAGGTGTGGAAAACCTTGGAGACCGCCGAGGCGAGTCTCCTGGAGATGCTCACGGCTAGGGATTACGACTGCTCCAGGTATTTCGGGGAAAATGCGATGCCCACGTCGAGGCCTCCCGAGACCCTGCAGATCAAGCTGAGGGCCGACAGACAGGAGACGGAAGAGTTCTATCTCACGGTAAGGAACGATGGAAGGTGGCAAATTATTTTAATAATGGACAAATGAGAGTAATGGATATTTTAATACGACAGTGGCGTCAAGGAGGTCTCGTTTATAAAATATGCCTCCGAACTGAGGGTAGCGAATCGTTTCAAACTTTACAGTGTGAATATGGAGGCTACAAGGAAGGTCCTAATCTCCATGAAATTTCATTTTTTTTAAATTTGTTTATAAACATTCAAAAAATTGTTTATAAAAAATAAAGTTTCATGGGGGTCAGGACCTTCCTTACGGCTTGCATATTCACGTTGTAAAGTTTTTAAGCGATTCGGTACGCACGGTTCAGAGCCAAGTTTCATGCATGATCGACCCCTTGGATGAAACTTTGACGTTCCCTTAAATTATTTTCACGAGTTTTGAGAAGGTCACGTTTGGATTCTTCATCCGCAGAAATTCAGGGAGTATCTGCTCGGGACCTCGAGAATAGCCAGGCTCGACGCGAAGCAGGAATATATACGCCAAAGTCTGTTGGACGGATCGACCGCCAGTCCGAATCCTTCGATATCGACCAGCAAGCAGAAACAAGCTCGCAGGAAGCGAATCGGCCGTTTGCAGATGAACGGTCAGCCCAAGTTGTTTGGCGGGTCTTTGGAGGAGTACCTGGAGAGCACCAACCAGGAGATCCCCCTGATCATGAAGAGCTGCATCCGCGTGATCAACCTGTACGGGCTCCACCATCAGGGCATCTTCAGGGTGTCCGGCTCCCAAGTTGAGATCAACAACTTCAGGGAGTGGTTTGAAAGGGGAGAGGATCCCTTGGCCGACGTGACCGACGCCTCCGACATCAACAGCGTCGCTGGGGTCCTTAAACTCTATCTCAGGGAACTGAGAGAGCCTCTCTTCCCCATAATCTACTTCGAGCACCTCATGGAATTGGCGCAATTGGAGTCGAAGCAAGAGTTCGTCCTGAAGATGAAGGAGCTGATCTCGAGCCTTCCACGGCCGGTCGTTATCGTCATGCGATACCTCTTTGCTTTCCTGAACCAGTGGGTGTCATTTCCTCTCGATTACCTTCCTAATGTTAAGTGTTTTAAGGTGATATGAAAGTGGCATTTGAGAGATCAATCGTTCGTGAAACTTTTCTCCGAACTGGGTGTACCGAATCGCTTCAAATTTTATAACGTGAATATGGAGGCTATAAAGAAGGTCACGACACCCAGAAAAGTTCTGTTCTTTAACTACTTGCTCATTGGTAATTAAGAAATTTTTTGATAAATGAAATTTCAAGGGTATCAGGACCTTCCTTAAAGTTTCCTTATTGACGTAGTAAACTTTGAAATAATTCGACATAGTCAGTTCAGAGAAAAGTTTGATGAATAATTACCCTTCAGATGCCACTTTCATATCACCTTAAGGTACCAAAACGTTTATGTATATAAAATGACCCTTTCATAACATCTTAATATTTTCTAAGAGGTCGTCGTGACTTTCCCTTTTCAGTCTCTCGGAATTCTCCGACGAGAACATGATGGACCCGTACAACCTCGCGATCTGCTTCGGGCCTACGTTGGTCCCGGTTCCAGAGGACAAGGATCAGGTGCAGTACCAGAATCAAGTGAACGAGCTGATAAAGAACATCATCACGTTCTACGAGGAAATATTCCCCGAGGACATCGGTGGCATTCAGTACGAGAAATACATCAGCAGAGAGCCTGATGATGTGTACGTAAACTTTGGACCTGTGCGCGCTTGGCCGTGGCTAATATAAACTGTGTACAATAAACTATTCGCGATCTGTTTAGGGACGTGGGTGATTCACCGACCGACCAAGTGCAGGAAGACATGGACTCGGAGGTCTACCCGTCCGAGGACGGTGAGGAAGCCTTAAGTTAACGTTAAAGCTAATTGACCCCGGATTCGATGGGCAGCTGCGAAAAAGAGCGGGCAAATCGGGGGAAATTTGAAGTAAAATAGGTTCCATGGTCCGGGGTGATGAATAAACGGCGCGTAAAGCGGTCTTGCTCCGAGGGCGAGTTGATTGTCCGGAGCCTTGGGGGTTTAACGAGGTGGAGAGCTCGTCCTCCCCTGAAGTGGAGGTATTAGGTGTACTAGGAGTCCCTCATTGTTCCACAGAGTCGGAGAACCTGGGGGCAACCGCGCAGTTCGATTTCACGGCGAGGTCCGAGAGGGAGCTCAGCTTTAAGAAGGGCGATACGCTCACACTGTTCACGCAGGTCAGCAACGACTGGTGGAGGGGCGCAGTCGGCAGCAGAGAGGGGCTCATTCCTGACAAGTACATCATGCTCAAGATAAAGTAGGTCCAGCTCGACGTCCGACTGTCGCGACTATCAACTTGGACTTCTTTCCCACGATCCGAAACCGAACCTCGTTTGTTTTCAGAGGCGAGGAGCGAGAAAAGGAACTGCTGAAGTCGTCGAGCGAGGAGTCGATGCGACGTCGAGCCTCCAGCTCGGCAGATAGCATTCTGTCGAGCAACAACTCGCCGCTGATGGGACCAAGCGGGGCCGGCAACACCTGGGCCTCGGCGATGACCTCGGACGGCTCGACGGTGAGCTCGGGCGTGTTGCAAGCCGACGTCGGTGGCGCCGGTGGCGGCACCGGCGCCCCCGGCAACGCTCAGGGCGTCCTGACGAACGCAGTCTGCGTCTCGTCCTCCCAGCCCATCATCAGCCGAGAGGTATTGGAAACCACCGTTTAGCCTTGCCCCGAACACACGAAAGCCTCCCGAGTATGTCGTGCCGAGTGCTTCGGGTCCTCGGCGCGAACGCGCGAGCGCTTGGTTGACGCCACCTTACGCCATGTTTGAGCCATTTATGCGCCACTTTTGAGCCATTTTCGTGCCATTTTTGAGCCACTTCTGTGCCACTCTAGGCAATCCAGAGAGGCGCCGACTTCGCGGCTTCGATCCTCGACCTGGTCGACGGATCGAGGCGAGCGCCGCTCGTGGATCATTCTGGAATCAGGTGCATGGCTCTTAGGCTGCATCCCCTTAGCTCGTTTTGCGACACGCGACGCGTCGCGTGGCCCGAGATGCACGATCAAGCTTGCCTGTCTGCACTTGCGCACCCGCAATTTCGAAATCATGCACCGCTTAACACCGGCTGATCCCGCTAGAGGCGCGGTCGATGCTAAGCGAACGAGACACGACGAGACGAGAAGTTTGAGAAAATGGGGTCGCATCGTGTCGGTCCATTGTATGCACGGGAACCTCTTGACTCGATTATTAATCGTGTCAGTTATGCGGTATTTATCACGTGTTTGCATAATTATGGTATTTTAAGGTCGCTAGAGTCAAGAAGTGCCTTGACATAAATTGGACCTGCACCAGAGGCGAAATTTTGGAGCTACCTCTTTTCTTTGGCATCTTGGACACGGCGCCATCTTGTCTGACTTGACGACGCCATTTTGTTTGACTTGACCATGACGCCATCTTGTCTAATTTACCGACGACGCCGTACATATGATACGTGTCGGATTTAAGATAAATTAGACCTTGACGGAAACTGTCGGGACGTTTGACCGTGACTTTTCGGAATTCCTATCTGACAGGCTATCTGGTTACGTTCAGGGCGAGACGAGTACGGCATGGCGCGTGGAAGTCGATTCTTACGCGATCCGTGCAGAGTTGGCACAATCTCGTCCTCAGGGACACTCAGAATGACCGTTTATCGGCTCACGATATAAACGGTGGATTTATGTAGGACTTTAAAACGATTTTAAGTAGAGTCCGTTGTGGAGTTTTTTTTTTGTTTTTTTATCGACCTGAAGTTCGAAGTGTTCGGTACGTTCACGCTCGCTTCTGGCAGAGATGTCGACGTCAATTCCCCGGGACGGACCCGAGCTTATACCGGAAAGACGGGAGTCTATCTTTAATTCGTCGAGGTTATGTTCGGTTCTTTCGAGTCTGTTTTGTTTTTTCCGGTTCGTCCCTGGGAACAGGGTTTAAAAAAGAGTTAGTTAATTTCTTGCCGACCCTGGACCTTAGTCGGGTGGAGATTTCAACTTGTCAGGGCATTTTCGATCCTGTACTTAATACTTTCCAGTGGTAGTAGGTTCTTCCTTCCACCGCGACTCTTGGTAATTCCGGGTGCCCAGAATTGTCGCGCAATGCCCGAGTACACGGACTATCCGAATTGTCGAGTAGTCGGATAACAATGGGGGAACGCGCAGCTCGATTGCCCGATCGCCCACCTGTTGCTCGGCCGCGAATCCTCTTATCATTTCTCCCTGATATGTCTGTATCTCCATATCCATCGGCTAATCGAACTATCCACTACTCGAGCTCCGAGTACTCGGTACTCGAGCGTTGCTCGCAACAATTCTGGGAGTTCTCTCTGCCGTCTCTAACGAGACGCGAGAAGAAAGTCTTGCCGTTTATGTGCTACGTCTAAGTTAAAGGGAGGAGAAATAGAAAACGGGGAGAGGAGGGAAAAAAAAAAGAAGTTTTAATTAAATGATCAACCGCGTCACGAAACTTTCCCCAAAGAACAAGTGACAAGCCTTTCTTTGTACGATAACTACCCATTGTAAATAAAAGAGAAATATACGTGTACGTTGCTGCATGTGCCTTCGTCTTGTCTTGTGCCGCCTTTTTCCCCGCGTGTCTCGTGGCGCTTCTGCCGAGAGAGAGAGAAAGAGAGAGAGAAAGAGAGATGAATGGAGCATTAAAATGATAGAGAAAGAGAGATGATGAAAGGTTCAAACCGATCGACCCTGCTCGACTCGATCGGCGGAGTGTGCAAGGCTGTGTTTCTCTAATCGGTGGGTTGATTGCTGTGTTTCCAGATTTACGTTTAACCAGCGGTGTTACACGTGTAGAGCCGGCGAGCCGAGCCTCGTGGTGTCACCTCTTTCCGATTAAAAAGTCTCTAGGCTAAACCCGAGCGATTTCTGGACCCAGGGCCCGGACATAGAGAGAACGCGAGGAACCCTCGAATTTCCGACGACCCTCGGGAATTCGATGACGAGCTCGATAAAGAATTCGAGAGATATCTATCCTAACGAAGCGTAACGCCCGACGACCTGGCTCTCGTCCTCGTCTCTCCCGCGTGTCTGCGCGTGTGTCTGTCTCTTGTCTCTGCTCTCTTCTATCCTAAGTATCCATATTTCTTTTTGTTTTTTGTCTCCCCCCCCTCTCAATTCTTGCCTATCTTTTAATTTCTCCTCCTTGTTTTCTCGACGTGTTATAACCACCTAGAGAAGGAGCGTCGATTTCTCACCGCTCAGTTGGTTGGTTTGTGAATCCTAGAGTCCCGTAGAACAGTCTCGGTCTGTAGACGAAAAGAAAGGGAATGCCGAGCGCGGGAGCTTCTTAGGCGATGGGATCTCTTTTGGTTTAGGTGAGTAAAGAGATGACTCTCACCCCTTTTGCTAATTCACGGTTCACCTCCATCAACCCCCTATAGGGAGAAGAATTATCCTGTTTCCTTTTTTTGTATTTTATTTCTTTTTTAATTTTTTTTACCTATTTCGAGTCAGGGAAAGCGCGGAGGAAACGAATAGGAAGAACCTCGTGGAAAAGTTAAGCCATGTTGGGAATAGTTCATTTCGTCGGGCGGAAATTTGTTCCACGGTGGAAAGTCGTCCAATTGATCGAAGCGACTGGATAGATTGTTAAAGGGATATCTATGAAGTGTGGCGAAAAACGTTTTGCGTTAGTGCATGCATTATGTGTGTCGGTGCTGGCATGATTGGTATAAAAGAAATAAGCTCGTGTTGGGTTTTCTCGGGGCAATCCGCCCAAAAATTCGCCTTCGACTCGCCGAAGTGGATTCGCCTCTGTTCACGTTTAATTTTGTTATATCCGTCCTTTCCGCCCCCCACCCCTCCCCCTCGCTACGCCGAGATATATTATTGTTTCGCTTTATTCGATTTTATTCTCCCGCACATTTGCTGTCGCTGCTGAGAATTAATTTTCGAAATTGTCGAGGCTAACTTTCCTGCGGAACGGATCGTCGCTTTTCTGATAGCTCGATGGCTACAAAGTAGGAGAGAACTATAGTTTGTCACTTCGAGACAGCCTGAGGTTATTGATATCGAATAGTTGAGGATTATCGAGTCTGGCGGAATTTCACGCTGTCTCGGATTATTGTGCAGCACGTATACGCATAATAGTGTTGTAACACCAGTTCTGGTACTGTAGAAAGAAATGCAGAAATTTTTCTTTTTCTTTTTCTCTCTTTTTTTTTTTTGGGAAAAAGTATTTGCAGGATTCACCCGCTCTGTCGGTCTTTTCACCGCAAGGTATTCGAGTGGATTCTTTATATCTCTTACACACATTAAATCTGCATACGATTCTCAACATAGACACAAATATAGTACATGTACGCGCCCACGCAATTCATTATGTTTTCTAGCAATTAGATCGATCGCTAGTTTAAGGGAATCCTCTTTTTAGTAGATAGAACTGTAGGTCTTAATCATTTCTTACTTTTGTCACGAGTAGCAGAGTAGTACGATTTCCCTCACGAGCAAGGTTTTTATTTTCAATTTGCTCCATCACCGCTCAATGTCGATGAATAATCGAATTCCATGTATTTCCGATAATCGTACATTGGTACATTGAAAATAGAACGGATTATCGATTATTCAAAGCGACAACCAAAATTCGCAGTCATTCACCGTTTTGGGTTTCTTGCTTGCATCAAGACGGACGGTGGCGAAACTACGTATATAAGATTCTCTGTACCATTTCTCAAAATGCTGTCCCTGTGCACGGAAGTTACCAAAAATCTTACAGTGGCTCAAAAAAAAAAAAAAAGAATCATAGCACGCGTTGCACCCTGAACCTAATTCAAGCATCCTAAAAAAAAAAAGATGAGAAAAAGTCCAATCTTGCAGATCCTGTCGAAAACGAAATACACAGACTCATTGAATTTCCCCTTTAAAAATATTTGTTTCACTTCCGTTCCCATCGCGTACATTTAATATCCACATTTCTAGTTTCGCCACCGAGTCCCGATCCGTCCTGCCGCTCGGTGGAAAGGAATCAAGCGATGCGTCTTTGACCCTTTTCCAGGAATCTATGACAACGGCGGCGTTGACGACCACGTCTAGGTCGACGAGGTCCTCCAGCCCGGATAAGGAGAGGTCATCCTTCGGAAGCGAGTACCGGGAGTCGGCGAGGTCGGCGCCCGACGTGTCCTCGGACGAAGTGGGGTCAGTATTCGCGGACTCGCAGGCCGCGCAGCATCATCATCAGGCGCACCTGCAGCATCCTCATCATCAGAGAGAAGAGGACAGCGCGGAGGAGGGCGAGCGGGGGCCCTTCTCGGAGGGCTCGAAACGTGGAGGGGGTCGCCGGCAGCACTGGAAATCGCAGAGCCTGGGAGATACAGGTCAGCAAGGAGGTCGGCAGGGTCAGCAAGGTCAGTCGGGTCAGATGGATCAGGTTGGCCAGGTGGGCGCTACGTTGCAGACCGCCCAAGTGAGCTCGTCCCAGGAAGAGGACCCACTAGGCGAGCAGACGACCTTCTCAGCCAACCGTGAACTCTGGCAACGAAGAGCGACCTCTCAGACTCAGCCGAGTGCGCCGGTCCCGCCAACCCCGAAGACCTTCCGCAGCTCGCAGGAATTCCGGGAGATGCGGCAGAAGCACACCCCAGACCTGGTGATGGACCTTCCCCTGAGTGCGCAGGACTCCGGGAAGAAGTCGGCCTCGTCGAGCAGCCTGAGCAGCTCCGACGAGGAACTCGGCACCGCCCCTGCGGGCCCCGTGACCCCCGTGACTCCGGTGACCCCGGTGACCCCGGTCCTCGCCGTGCCGCCGTGTTCGGGGCGCACCGAGGCCGCGACCTCGCCGACCGGGGGACCGGAGTCGCCCGATATGAGCACCGCCGCCGAGAGGTTCGCCAAGCAGAACCAGTGCACCTTGAAGAAGAACACGAAGAGCGCGGCCGGCGCGGAGGGCGCGAAGTTGAAGAGGGTGGAGACCGCCGACCAGGTCGAGGCCGACGTGGACTCGGAGCCTGCGGGGGAGATCGTCAGGTCGGCGAGCACGAACAGGATCTCCGACGTGGCCGCCGTGCCCTTGAGGTCGCCCCTTCCGCCCAGGTCCACGCCGAAGATCGCCGCCAAGTTCGCCGACATGCATCTCACTGGCGGTAGCCAGGTCTCTACGTTCAAGCCCCAGGTCAAGGTCAAGCCCACCATTCTGAGGAAGCCGGTACTGCCGGCGTTCCCGCACCCACACATGAGCCCCGAACTCGCCAGGAAGATCGAGAAGCAGGCGCAGAGTGCCGAACAGGCCAATTAGACGTCCAGAGGGATTGGACCGAGTCCTCGAAATGATCTTGAAGAGACCTCCGCCACTTCGCCGCCGAAGACCGCTTCGTGGCGATGGAGACTTTTATATTCGGTGCCGAAAGGCGTGAGCAAGATTTAGGAGGACTTCGATTCGAGTCGAACCCTCGGGAGGTTTGACTTCCTGAAGATGTTCCAAGTTGAAGACTCCGAAATCTCGCTCACCCCTGAGTAGGGTAAGGAGTGCGATGGTTGTGCGTGGCGAACGGGCGGTTTTCAGTTATTGGCACGCGTCTAGGTATTTCCGACTCATGTACCCAGCTCGTACAGTGCCAAGTGCAACAGCGTCAACGGCTGCATCGTTTTCTTACCCTAGTCGTAATCTCAGCTGGTCCCCCTCCGTCGCGAATTGCGGAATCGCGGCCCTAATGGGACGGTTGCGTAACAGCGACATTCGCGCGAATCGCCTTCGACGGAATCGAGTAGTTTCAACTCGACCGAGATTCGATCAACTCCGAGCTTAATTCCTCTATGTAACGATTAACGATTGTCCAGTACTAGGTATCGATAATGCTATTTAAGAGACGTCTTATCCTAGAGCTGTGCAATCTCATTGAGCCCTGCTGCGACCTAGGATTAAGGGGACGTGGAAGTGGCGTCAAAGAGGTCTCGTTTATGAAACTTTTCTCCGAACTGAGGTTACCGAATCGTTTCAAACCTCATAACATGAATATGGAGGCTGGAAGGAAGGCCCCGACGCCCATGAAATTTCAATGTTTTAAAAATTTGTTTATAGACATTTAAAAAAGTCCTTGATAAGAAGTGCAATTTTATGAGCGTAAGGACCTTTCTTATAATCTCCAAATTCACGGTGAAAAGTTTGAAATCATTCGATGGACCCAGTTCAGAGAAAAGTGTTAGATGAACTCTTAAATGCCACTTTCGCGTCCCCTTAAAAGTTGAGTACTCGCGCGGACGAGCGTTGCATCGAGACGCCCCTGGTCGAATTCTTTCAATCGATTGTACCCCGTTATCGACGTCGCGAATATGAATAGTATCCACGCGGGCGGAAATTTCTCGGCTATGAGGAAAGAGTCTAATTTCGCCGTGATGTATATTAACGCGCGTCGCTTCTTGCGGGGCGTCTCGACGTTAAGCGCGTTTCAACGCTCATTTTTTTTACGCTTGTCCGTAAATCGCGAGACGCACAACCACCGCGATAAATCCCGTCGACCAATCGCTCCGCCCATTGGAAGAAGTTCGTAATAGTCGTATACCCGCGGAGAGAAGATGATAATGTCGCCGGTGGTGGCGACCGGTGGCGGTCCCGCGATCGGCGAGGGAGTTTATTTTTTCTATGGATACCCTTCCATTTTCGCCTTATTTTTTTACCAAATGACCCACGAAACGATGTTTCTAGTCATCCAACGAGGACAAGGGTGCGGGGGTAGGTTTAAATAAGGGGTCAGGAGCTAAGCGCCCTCGACAAAGCCGAGCGCATCGAAGCGTCCCCGAGAGGACTTGCAGGGCGCATAGATGATCCGAACGAAATCGACGCGGCGGCGAGTACTTATCCGAGGACGTTCGAAAACGAGCTGTTCAAAATTACCCCCTACCTCTTACGAGAGGACGAGCAGGTTCCCGAAGGTTTTCGAATAAAATCGGAGGGGGTGCGGGGGGAACTTTTAAGTGAGGATTTTATTCGGCCTCGGATGGTATCGGCCGTGCGATTTATTTTTCACCTCGCGTAAGTCTGGACGTTGTTTAGGGACGTACCCTTGCACGTAGTTAACGCTCGTTAGAACTCGGTAGCGGAGGTCGGTGCAGGCGACGCGTTCGATGTTCCTTTCAGGAGTTCGAGTCGCGCGAGTCCTATATGGCTCGCGGGGGAGGGAGTTGGTTTTATTTCCTTTTTAATTCGTAAACGAGTAGAAGCGTGCGAGGCGAGAGAAAGCGCGAGAAGGCCGGAGGCGTCGAGGAAGAGAGAGAGAGAGAAAGAGAAAGAGAGAGAAAGAGAGAGAGAAAGAGAGAGAAAGAGAGAAAGAGAGGTAGAGCCGCGAAGGCCGTTCTCGCTCGCTTCGGATGCGAACCAGGCGTACCACCTGGGGAGGTACTAATATACGACAGAGCGACGTTCGATATATTCAAACAAAGTGGTACTTCGTATGTACAATAACGTATTTAACGGTTGATATCGGTAGCTAGGCGGACGTATATACGCGCATATATACGTGCTAATTTCCAAAGTCGAGGCCAGCGACGAGCACCGCGATCTATCTCGGTGTAATATCATGCCTTTTCCCCTGTAATCCGCTACGACGAGGATGTATACCGGAAAGAAGGTGGTGGAGGCCTCGGCGAGGTCTTCCAAGATGGCGCCGAGGAGTCCCGCGTCGGCCATCTTGAATCCGTGAGTAGATGATTCCGCGATTCTTGAATAATATATAGTAATCTATACCAACGCTCTTCCAGGTATTGGGTTGAAGCATAGGAGGCATAAAGAGGGTTTTCTTTTTTTAACGAGACTACCGACAAAAAACAACGCGCACTTATACTTCGATCCAATATTACGTACTTATATTTTGCAATCCCCGATTTTTCGCGACGAGTTCAATTCACAGGTGTGGCGCGGATTTTGTGGAGCCGTTTTTTCATAACTCGTCGACTCTCTTCCATGTTCTGTCCGACGGTATCGCTGTCCTCGTTATTTAAACCGCAATCGATGTATACGCTCGTATACGGTGCGAAACCGGCGAATTCCCCGCGACGCGCGATTCGCGCCGTTATTTATGAGTCTTGCGTCCGTTCTTCTTAGACAAAATGGCGAACGTCGACGCGTCGCGTGGGGGCGAGCTTTCGCGGAGGTGCGTAACTTTAAGTACCGGACGTGCGTCCATCGTTATACGACGCGAGACGACGGTACGTATCGTGTATCGACTCACTCTACAGTGCAAGGTAGAGCCATCCACCTGTCGCTACGATAAATCCATAATACTCCTAGCTTAAAGTACTATTATCGAGTAAACACGGTAACGAGCCAACGTTATAACGAGCACTCGCTATAGCCCACCGCAATAAGAGATATACCAAAGCTGTCGGCAACCCTCCTTCCGATTGTAAAGTATTTTTCATCGCGACAACTGATTTGCAGTTTTAACGCTCCGGGCCCCACCGCGCGATGCCCTCTTCGGAATTCGAGCCAAACCTGATGGCGATTTGCAAAGCGTATGTACAAAACGCCGCTCGGAGTTGAAGCTCGGCTTTGGCTCCGGTTCTAGGGAACGCGCAGAGGCCCTTCGTTGGTTAGACTCGTTTACGCGGGTTAGTTCGTCTCTCTGTCTCCGTCTAACTCCATCCCTATCTCTCTGTACGATAGTTTTCTACCTAAGATACGCTGAACTATTGGTTTTAATCGAGGTTACTTGTAATTTAACGCAGTTACTACCTTTGTCGGTAATTTTATGAGAGAGCGAGGAAGCCTAATCTACGGATACTCTTATTAAGGCTAACGATGTTATCGATAACAATAAACGAACGTACAGGCTGTATGATTATTCGAATAAAACTTACGTGTGATTCGTCCATCGATCTCAGAGATAAGTTGGGAGATTGCTCACGGGCAGGATCGCGCGATCGCGTCCTGTGCGACCCCCGGTGGAGGATGCGGGCGGCTAACGCACTTGCCACCTGTTACCACTCACTGGCAGCGCAATTCATTTCTGGCGGGGGCTGGCGCAATTACGATGGCGGTACAATTTAACAGTCGCCGCTAGCGGCTCACGGACTCGCGATGGATATAACATGTGGCAGTTGACGCAGCAAGAGGTAGACGACGTCTAAAACCATACAAAATAGTGTAAAATCGACCAAAAATGTTTAACACATTGACTGCCGCTTCACCCATATTCGGATGACATAGCAGTCAAATAAAATGCGCGTGGCAGTCGACGTGTTAAAACTGCTTAAAACCGTTTAAAGTTGCTTAAAGGAACTCAAAAACCCCTAAAAATGATTAAAAACGCTAGAAACGCCTAGAAATGTCTAGAAACGCCTAAAAACACCAAAAACGCCTAAAAACACGAATCTCCTCTGAAAAAAATCGCAGCCACTTGCTCAAGAAATCAATATGTAAAGAACAACCTTTCCCGTCGAGTTACTGTGGTCACGGGTGCGAAAAAAATTCACCGGGGGCTGAGCAGCCCGAAAACTGGCTGAAAAAGTCATGCCCTCACAAAAGCTTCAGACTCTGTATCTCATCTGAAAAAAATCACAGCCACGAGATCGATAGATCTGTTTGAAAAGAAGGAGCTTCTCCCTCGACATGCAGTGATAGCAGGTGCGAAAATAATTCACTGGGGGGCGGGGCATCCCGAAAACGGGCTCAAAGAGTCATGGACCCTTCAAAAAAGTTTCAAACCCTGTGTCTGCCATCGTGATTGCGCGAACCCCCACCAGAAATGTGTTTCGCCGCCATTGAGGGGTAACCACTGGCAAGTGCGTTAGTTGTCCGCATCCTTCGTCGGGGACCAGCACAGGCCGTGATCGCGCGATCCTGCCTGTGAGCAATCTCCCAACTCTGTTCATAGATATGTATACATATATTCCAACAAAAGCTGGCTCCGATCAGAGATGAGTTGGGAGATTGCTCACGGGCAGGGTCGTGCGATCAATCCTGTGCTGCCCTCTGGTTTCGTACGTTAGTTTTCACCGTTTTTTGCTCCCAAGGGCGGCGCAACGAATTTCTGATAGGACCCGCGCACTCGCGATGGCGGTACCATCTATCAGTCGCCGTTGGCGGCTCACGTATTCGTGATGGTAATACCATGCGGCAGTTGACGGTGGTGACTTACCTACGCTTACCTACACTGCTCGCATTTGATGGTAATGGAAGAACACTCGTGACGCTCCATTTGACTTTATCTACTTATCTACTACTATTAAGTACATTGTTACATGGAAGCCGACGTGATGCGGAGCTTTGGGGCATGCGTCGGTATCGCGTACGGAACTCTCGTGCAGCGAATCTGTGTGAGTGCGATAGCTCCTAAAAATCTTCGCGCGTCCCAACCAGTCAAGCGCCAAGCTACGGGTCGAGACGTTGAGTATGTGTGCATTCGGCGCTATACTCGACAAGTATGCGTGAGACTCGAAAACTGCGAAAAATCCTCCCGAGGCTTACCTAACTGCGGATGTAAGCCGAGTCATTTCGAGTATGATTTTTTTACATTTCCCTACTAGCGTTATCGAGCGTTTTTCGAACGGTTTCAAGAGTTTTCGAGCGTTATCGAGCGTTTGTCAAGCGTTTTTGAGCGTTATCGATCGTTTTTCGGTCATTTTCAGAGCATTTTCGAGCGTTGTCGAGCGTTACCGATCGTTTTCGCGCGTTTTTCAAGTGTTTTCGAGACTTATCGAAGGCCGTACAGTGCGGTTGCGTGTTGTTAAGTGCAGTAGAGTGCCGGAGAGTGCCGGACAGTTGCCGCAGAGGGCCGGAGAGTGCCGGAGACTAACGGAGAGTTGCCGCAGAGTGCTGGAGAATGCCGGAGAGTTGCTGGAGAGTGCCGGAGAGTGACGGAGAGTGCCGAAAAGTGCCGGAAAGTGCCGGAGAGTACCGGAGAGTACCGGAGAGTTGCCGCATAGTGTCGGAGATTGCCGGAGAATGCCGCAGAGTGCCGCAGAGTGCCGCAGAGTGCCGGAGAGAGCCGGAGAGTGCCGGAGAGTTGCCACAGAGGGCCGGCGAGTGCCGGAGAGTGCCGGAGAGTTCCCGCAGAGTGCCGGGGAGTTGCTGGAAAGTGCTGGAGAGTGCCGGAGAGTGCCGGAGAGTACCGAAGAGTTACCGGAGAGCGGCGGAAAGTGCCGGAGAGTGCTGGAGAGTTGCCGCAGAGTGCCGGAGAGTACCGGAGAGTTGCCGGAGTGTTGCCGGAGAGTCCCGGAGAGTGCCGGAGAGATGCCGCAGAGTGCCGCAGAGTGCCGGTGAAGGCCGGAGAGTGCCGGAAAGTTGCCGGAGAATGCTGGAGAGTGCCGGAGAGTGCCGGAGAGTGCCGGAGAGTACCGGAGAGTTGCCGGAGAGTGCCGGAGAGTGCCGGAGAGTTGCCGCAGAGTGCCGGAGAGTGCCGGAGAGTGCCGCAGAGTGCCGCAGAGTGCTGGAGAGTGCCGGAGAGTGCCGGAGAGTTGCCGCAGAGTGCAGAATAGTGCCGGAGAGTCCCGGAGAGTGTCGGAGAGTTGCCGCAGAGTGGCGGAGAGTGCCGGAGAGTGCCGGAGAGTGCCGGAGAGTGCCGGA